>NW_010424309.1:31449-48941 GCF_000710305.1 Buceros rhinoceros silvestris
CTACAAGTCTCTCAATTTTCCTCTCACCTACATCTGTTTGAGGGCTACAAAAGTGAAGAGCTTTAACATGCACGCTGAGAAGGTTTCAGGCAGTGTTAGCGCCCGTATCTAACTCTGGAAGATCCCTTTGCCTTAGGAGGAGAAAGGCTGGTGCTGGGTAGGTTTGGTGTTTGCGGTTTTTTGTTGTTTTTTGTTTTGTTTTGTTTTAACATGACCTTTATACTGCCCCAGCCCTCCAGAAGCAACACAGTTAAGCCAAAAGGCCAAACGTATTACTCCAGGCTGCAGTACTGCACCAATATGGCCACTGAATCCTGATTAGTTCAGAGAGGACAATAAGGTGGCATCTGCTTGCAGAAGAATGTCTGATTTAGAGGAGATATGACAAAGAATTCTCCCATTCTCAATGCCTGCACAAGAAACAAATTCTGAAACACTCATACTATTATGCTCCAAAGGATTCACACAACCTTTGGAAACAACTCTATAATCTAATGCACTCCCAAATACTAGTAATATTCTCTAGAAGTGACAATTTATACAGAGAACAAATTAATCATTAGGTTAGTAATGGTCAGAAGAATTTTTCTGCACAGAATCATCTACTGTGAGATTTCTGAAAAACAGGCAATAGACCATGAATTTAAGTTAGTAGGCTTCTCTTTATGTTTTGTATACAGCCATCTTCAACATTGCACATTCAATCAAAAAACACCTTTTTTGACATCTCAGTTGAGGGCAACTAAAAGTACTATACGAACTGGAATATTGTATAAACACATTCCATGCACAACCTTAAAAGAAGTTCACATGAAAGTATTAAAAAGCAAGACAGACAACTGAACGCTCCCTACACATGCAGGATCAAAGATAAAATTTTAGAAATAGGTCAAAGAATGAAAATCTACAAAAAAAGGAATGGAAGAAAGGAGGAAAAAAATTCATGCACAGAAAGACAGATGTCTTGGAATATGACTTCTGATAATGAAATACACCAGACTTCATAAACATCCCATTAAAATGGGTAATAATAATAAAATGCTAGACATGTCTCTCACAGAAAGATATTTTCTGTATTAATACTTATACTGCCAGGTTCTATGAAGTCATATTTCAAAACAGTCCTACTCTGTCTGGTCTGTACCTTTTTTATTGCCATATATGAGTCGCTCTTCAGATGGAGAGTCCAGAAAAAAAGGAAGTGAACGATGGAGAAAAAGGTGAGTGAGACAAATAAAATAAAGATATTTAACTTGGCAGTGGTAATAAAGAAGGAATGGAGAAGAAATGTGAAAAAATAAAATGGAAAATTGCAACACTTAAAAACGCATTCATCAAACAAGAAGTGGAGTCGTTGAATATATTTTAAAATTTGACAATAAACAAGTGAAAGTTTGAAAGTCAACAGTTAAAAAAAAAATCCATTCACATGGAAAGATAAAGCGTAGACAGTACCTAGGTGGCATTAAGAGATGCATCAAGCAAAGAAATTGTTAAAGGAGACAGAAGAATAAAATAATTCAATTTAGGAAACTGCAACTCTTGTACTAAAGACAGGGCATATGCAATCAACTGATGACTGCACTTCTGCTGGACAACGTAAACCCTAATGTCTCAGAATACGACCCACCCCATCCTGCAAATGCTTTTTGTAATTGTTTTATGCTCAATTTAGTAGGATTTCTTGAATGAAAACCATAAATTAACTGTTTGGAGGATCACATCTGAGAATACTTCTAATTTTTCACATTTCTGGCAACAATTTAATGGCAGCAAAGTTCAAGTGGCTCATAACCAATGTATTTCAATCTAAAACACACAGCTGCTTAGCACACTCTTCTGCTACTCAATTTGAACACAGTTATCAAACATTAAGAATGCACACGTCTCTAATATCTTTACAAATGATCCCTTAGTGTTCCTCAAAGGCTGCTGAAACTTTCCCTCCTCCTCCACTAGCAACAAACAATCCACCAAATCAGTTCTGATGCTGGATAAAACGAAGCAAGTCTAAGAAACTTCTAGGTATGACATTAAGCACTACTGTAAAAAAGACAACAAAATGAAGTGCAATATGCTAGGTCTTCATGTTAATGTTGCTTCTGAATCATCATGCTACAAACATGTCTAACAATCTACTATATCATAGTTCAAAAGGTAGAAAGATGTTATAATTCATTACATAAATATATATTATATAATGTACATATGCAAGACCTTCTTTAACTTTTATGCTTTAAACTCAAACACTCAAACTTGTATTTCATACTTTATGTACGGTACTTTGCCATAACAAATATATCTGACTTCTACCTACATAGACTCTTTATGGAAGGGCAATAATTAAGAAATATAAAATCTTATAATAAATTTATTCTAAATATTATCAAAGTAAGTTTAGTATGTTTCAAATTTAAAGCACCAAGAAATTCTGAAAATTTTCCACAAAAAGTCTGTTTTAAACAGAATTACATATGAATATTTGAAAGGATAGCATTACTGCTTCTTGATCACAAACACAAAAACACAATTCCCTTCTCTTCTCCCCAAAATGCCATTATCTAAAGAAAAATTTGAAGGAAATATTTGTCAAATTCCAGGCAACACTACAGAAGTCTAAGTTAGCTACCGTTTCCAAGTTATTACCATTGAAAAGATTGATATATCTTAAAGTAACCCCTACCGTCAAATTGATCTTCTCCCTCTGTCATCAGTTCATCATCAGAGCAAATGCTCAAAACATTCACCAACATTTCTGTTACTGTATGGGAAAAAATAAACCTTAATTCATTCCCGGTAGAATTTTAAATACTTCCATGCACACAAGTCACCAGCAACTCTAGTGAATGAACTTCCACATCACAGTCATTGCTCAGTAACCTGGTTTCAAATACATGTGATTTTCTTGATGCATGCTGTCATAGAATTCAAAAAGCTTAGAAAAATAAGCAGCTAAAAATTAAGCCACCTAACAATCAGAGAACACAGCAGAGCTTTCTCTCTTACAAGGAATTCTTTTAGACAAGAATTCTCTACTTGTGTTTTAGTATTTTTACTTTAGGATAAGTATTTGAACTAGATTTTATGCCAAATATACTTAAATATGAAGACATTCTGACCGGTCCAATTTAGGCTTAAAACGAGAAAGCAATTTCATTCCTGGCACCTGCAGGCATGTAGAAGCAGCACTGAAGCAGAAAAATACTATAATATAAATATATAAACTACATGTCTTTTCAAACTCCTCTTAAAAATATCAACACAGTGGATACTCAAACTTGTCTCAAACAGCTTGTATTTTCTTTCCCCAGGAATCTCCTATTCTGCACTCAATCTTTCCCACGTATATCAGACTCTTTCTTAACACAGTCACATTTCTCCTCCGCCTAGAGTGTTCAGAAACCCAGCCCAGAAGTTCAGTCAGGCGGTTAAAAACCCTGTAAATTGATGCTTACATTTATTCACGACTAATTTGTAAAATCCCTGTTATCTGCTATAGTATTCTTCTCCATTCTTGGGAAATGAGTTACTCTAATGAAAAAACCCCAAATTACTCTGATTTTGATCTGTTCAACACCAAACAATACTGACACCATATCCTTCATCAAAAGTGTAAGCATATATTTGTGCAAAGGCAAGTCAAACTACAAGGAACATGATTCCAACAGTCTTAAACACACCGTGAATCTATAAAGCAACTTATTTGACAGCACTTGGGTGTCTCATCACCAGCATCATAACAAAAGCAAAATAAGCAGTATTAACCCTGATGCTATTGCATCATCAGGTATGAAAGATATAAACAAAAATCTCCCTTCAAACGTCAGGTGCCTCTGTTTAAAAATAAAATTGTCGAGTGGGTTAACCACATTTAGAAGTGTCAAAATTCCCTGCATTTAACTGCTTACTAGAGCGAATACAAACAAACCTAGAATTCTAGGTTTATGTGGCTGTAAATGTATCATCTCAAGAGTACTTTCAAAGACATTTAAAGAGCTTTCCAGATCTCTTTTATAAAAACAGCAGTTGCTGTCATGGTAGGATTTGAAACAGACCTCACTGTTTTCTAACTGAAGACTACTAAGAGCCCCAGTGACCTAGATTGAGAGTTATCAACTCTGGAGAGGCGGGGGATAAAAAAATCTGTGCTAATTTTTTTTTTTTTTAACAAGAAAAATTGTAACTGAAAATGTTATCTTTAATGAAGGTCAATCTGTTACAATTATATATGAAAGTTAAAATTTTACATAAAAAAATTAAAATGTACATAACCTAGCATTTTGTCGAATGTGAACAATTTTCATATTGACTTCAAATGCCGTTCAAAGGTACTACTTAACAATGCAGGTATACAACCCCAATGGAAATTATAATGCCTGTTAACACCTCTGCTTTATTAGATTCAGTTTCAACTATCTTATCTGAAACACGTGAAGAAAACAACTGAAACTTGTAGAACAAGTTGGTTTTCAGTCTACCCTTTTTCAGAAATGGCATTTTCACATGCCAACCCCCGCCCCCGCAAATCAATTTAACCACTTTACTGAATCTTCTACCTGATAAAGACAAATATAGATACCCATTTTGACAAAAATTAAGCAATTAATCTCTTATTTATTAAAAAAAAAAAAATATTCTGAACATCCGCCTGGGAGGAATAGAAAAGATACTCATTGATGTGTAACTTTTGCCTACCTTTTTCTCCAACAAATGGCAAAGACCATGTGAAAACATCCATAAAATTTGGCAGCCAGTAAGGATGAGGTGAACAATTGAACTGACGAATATTCATCACATTGTTTTCATATTTTAATACAGCAGCTAGAATAAAATTCAAATATTTTGAAAAGAATGTTTAAAACTTCCAATTACCACAAATGTAAAATCACAAGTTTGTTTTAGCTCTGTTTTATACTATAGACAAAACAATCCCAGAGATAACTCCACCCTTTTTCTTTCACAGAATTTCCAGGACAGATTTCTAATGGAGAACTTTGGATTTTTATTGCACATGTTGCAGTTTAAGGTACTGTTACATCTCAGTGTAGTTCTGTACTATCCTATTACATGTCTATAATGAGCAAGATTTTAAAAGGTCCTGAAAAGGTACCAATTCAGAAGCTTTAACAAAATCCTAACTCAGAACAGCAGTATACCCAGTATATCCAGACTGAGGTTTTACTCTTCATACGTGTCTACCCACAGTGTAAGCCTAGAGTAAATCCATAGAAATCTAGAAGAGCAGGGAGAAAGGGAAGCACAGAGAAACAAAACAGAAAAACAGAAGCATTCTAAAGCTAAACAGATTGCAGTTTTCCATACTTATATTAGACTGGGAATAGCTAATGTGAAAAAGGATTTTTAAAATACAGTATCCACAGAGGTGGTGAAAAAAGCCAGGTGAATCTATTTTTATTTCTTCTTTTCCTTACAATCAGCGGAAGTAACAACAGCTCATTTTTTCCTCTATACAGTTAATCACCCTACATTAAGTGGAATGGGTTGAGGGGTTGGTTCTTTAGAAGTGGGTGGGAGAAAAAGCAATGTATTTCATAGAAAAGATGTCTTGGTTTCAAAGGAACACTGTTTGAACATATGGAGATCTTCCATCACATACTTGAAATCCCATACTTTATGTCATATTTGAAATTCAGCAGGCTTTATTTTTAATTATGTCTGCTGTTGAACTTTATTCTCAGCTATGAAAAATATTAATTCACAGCTAAGCTGCTCTCTGTAATTCTGACCTGTAAATCTTTCTCCACACTTCCTGCAAGCTTCTCCTGTGCAATTTTATCTTAAGCAAAGGATGCACAAAAAGTAATTCCTTTTGTTTTACACCTCCCTAATAACATTTCCAATAGTGATCAGTATTTAGATCAGTACTTGCTCTTTCTTGATTTCCTGTACGTGGCCATTATGGCTCTGTACCATCACAATTAAGACTCTCACATGCCACGGCACACAACACGAACTATCTTATCCACAGGCTGCTGATCAATGCTTCCTCCCTTCCTTACTTAGTTCACAAACTAAAGACAACCAGAGGATTGAAAACTCACAGCACCCTTGTCTGGGTAGAAAACACCGGGTGATACATTCGTAAGTACTAAACAGCAACAACTGTTACAACATTTGTCCACACTTGTGGTTCGAGGTACTCTCATAGGCATGTGCTTTCTTCATAATATAAAACTTCTATTAATGGAATTTTTTTGTCCTTTCATTTCTTACCTGGTAAAAAATTGTTGGTATTAGCTGACTTATCTAGCAAGATATTTTTATTTTATTATTACATATTGTTATTAATAACATGTTCTTACCTTTATTATTGTAGACATCCAGGTAATTAGGTGCTGAAAAAATTGTTATTAATGATGGGAACCCTGTAGTTTGACTTTTCCTGTACATTCTATAACTGCAAAACCAAAAGGATTATTTTACATCTTACAGCAATAAGCAATTAATTTTTATTTTACACTGTGAATAATTTATTGAAGGGCACAAAGTGCTTACCCTGCATCTTGTGCTTCATGTGCTCTAATGATTGACAACAAGTTATTGTTTTGCAAAAATTCACAAACTGCTGGATAGCTGTGAAATGAAAACAACTATGAGTAAGAAAAAAACCTCTTCAAATATGCAAGAGTCAACATTAAAACATCAAATAGATCATAGCATACTCTCACCTATAAAAGTACGAGCATCCTCTGACTGTATTGTGACTGAAATGCTCTTGTGAATTTTCATTTCCAAAATCTTCTGAAGGATCTGACCACAATAGGTCACACATTGGTCCAAATGCTGGAGGCTCTTTGAATCTATCTAACTGTTTGAGAAAAGGAAACAGCACAAAGACTCTCTGAATATTAAATTAGAAACTTTTATACCTTTGTTAAAACTACATATCCATCAACACTAAGCATTTTTAGAACAAATCCCAACCATATCAAAGAAGTTCTGTATATTTTTTTCCTCTCCTCCTCATGAAATAAGGCAGAGGCATGCCAAAAGAATCAAACCTGTTAAGAGCAATAAGAGTTATTAGTTGTAAAAAGAAGGGAGATAAATTCCAGACTGATAGATATGTGTAATACAAAGTCAAGTTACAGACAAGGAACAAAATGGTCCTTTTTCATGCACATGCCATATCTACCAATCTGGAGACACTACCAGGAGTTAGCAAACAGAAACAGTACAGAAAACAAGAATTACAGAAGAAATGCGTGAAGAATTAGCATTGACTAGAAGAGACTAAAAGTATCATTAACCGCCCCCCAAACAACCAAAAAACCCTTGAAACACCCAACTCCATAATGAATCGTTTAACCACGTAATGAAAAGGTGACTAGCTTAGCTACACTTCTTTCATACAGGCTTTATTTCTCACTATAGCCCTGATGTAATGGGCTATAAGCATTTTAGGAGATGTCTTTATTTTCTTTTCTCTAGCTGCTTCTTTACGGATTTCCACTTGGAAACATCTACTTTAGCAGCCTGCAACTTTCCTAGTAACTACAGTGAAAGGGGGCAGAGGTAAGGAGGACAGCGCATTTGTTAACGTGAAAGAAAAATACCCTGCTTAAATAAGTAACAGTCAATCAATCTCTGATATCCCAGAAATGAAATCAGGTATCTCAGATTCAAGGCAAAGTTTATTTGATCTTTATGTAGCTGGAGTTTGTTCACAAGATGATTTTATCCAAGAAATGTAGGAACAGTTCTTTGATGGACAGTGCATTTATCTCACTTTACCTCCCATACCAAAGAAGATGACTTTGATGGTACTAGAGAACACTTATCTCTTCATGACAGGTTCGAAGGGAGGTTTGGTGAACACCTGGTGAATTTGAGTCTAACGATCCATAGGAATCCATTCAAATATGGAACCAGCAGTAGTGTCAAGCTCTCTCATGCCCTGGAAAATCAGAGCTCCCGAGGCTGCCACCTGTAACATAAGTGGAGAGGTCCAGATCTTTACCAATTCCTGCCAGATAATGGCAAGGCAGGTGTTAACGGAAATTGTTGTTGGAATTTATTCAATATTAAAATCCAGTGGTTTAACATGTCCCACACTGGATGATAAACCTGGTATGGAATATTTCTTCCAGATTGAAGAAGTCGGTCCATCAACTTATGCAAGTACCTGAATTTCTGTAGATCAAACCATCAAGTTTCTAAACCTCCAGCAACAGATTTGGGTCCAGAAGCTATCAGGATTCACACAAGGAAGATTTAACTCTTTGCTGATTGATGTTTCCATCAATACAGAAGGCTCAAAGTCTAGAAAGCAGTTCTAAGATATTTTCTTGAGTTATTCTTCAAGGATTTTCCTTATGACTTGGGCCAAATGGATAGAAATGTTACAAATAAGTTTTGGCTGCTGCAACATGCCTCTCTCCCAAACTACCTTCTCGTAGCACTGGAACAATAATGTAATAACGTAGTCGTTTCTTGAAGTAAGGAGGTCAGTTTGTAAAAAATAAATATACTTACATACACACCAAAACAGCATCTCCTTCACTAGACAGTCTACCAACTGGTTCTCAAGACATACCAAAATTTAAAGAAATGTCACTGCATGCTACTCAACCCAGACTGCAAATATCAAATCAGAATAATCAACTTAAGGGTTTCTCTACATCGAGACAGCAAGAAAGTTCACAAAGGACATGCATGAGTCAATTCAAAACACTTGTTACAGATTAACTATTTCTGAATGTGTTGCCACTATGACAAAACAGAAGTCAACTTATTTCTAAATATGATTAAGGTAACTGAGAAAGACAATTTTATTCAAAAGCATGAAACACCACAGCTGCTGTTAAAACAGAAATAGGTGCTATATTTTTTAATACATACCATAAGATGCTTAAATCTAAATTGATTTCTAGGTATTACACAGTCAGGGCTACTAAACTGAAGTGCATCATACCTTTGCATGGATATTAAAATTCACGAGTAACAAAACTTTGGTAGCAGATTAATGTACGGCAATCTTTTTTTTTTCTGAGACAAAAGACCTTCACATAAGTTTCACATTCTTGAAGATACAGATACCAGTTTTAATTAATCTGCCCTCATTTTCCTGAGAATTAATTCATAATAAAGCCCTAAAAAAAAATGTGAGAGCCAGTGAAGAGTGGCAGGGATCTTTCAATTTACTAAAGAAAAGGAAATTTCAGCAGACCTCAGGAAGCAAGATATTATTTATAAAGACAGATTCCCAGTAGTACCCCTATATATTTCAAGGCACTTTCAGGCATCTTACATATTACTAAAGAAAAGGAAATTTCAGCAGACCTCAGGAAGCAAGATATTATTTATAAAGACAGATTCCCAGTAGTACCCCTATATATTTCAAGGCACTTTGCTGACCAAGCCTTAGTATCACCAAGAACTAAACAAAAGAACCACCATCTGTTCTAAACGAGGAGGAAAACTCTGTCTCTATTCTTTAAATTAAGAGTCTCTATAATCCTATGTGCACACTTCCCTCTTTATAAGTCACTAGGCTTAAAATCACAATTCCTGGAATTTTATCCAGCAGAATTCTTGGCAGTGTAATCAAAATCAACTGAAGAGCACCTCTAAGTTGATGTACATGTGTCTGAAAGAGACACTCTTTACTAATACAATCAGACCATTTGTATAAACAAAGGTCAGAGAATAGAAATCAGACTACTGCAAGTTTCACAAACTTCCATTTTCCCAGAATTAAGCACTTGCAGTGATCTTTCTGGTAGGCCTTTACTGGCATAGCTACTGTGCTACCCGCCCTCTACTGGGAATAAGTTTACGCCAGCAAAAATAATAATTAAATTTGTGCAGTTTAGTCACCTTCTTGAATGTCAATAATATTGATAAAAGACTTCATCCGGGAGAAATTGCATCAGTTCATAGAGCTGTGATGACCATTTTTATGCTAGATTATTTTGCCTACACGTTTGCAAAGACCCCTCCTTAATAAGAACTTCTGCTAATAAACCAGCAGGCTTGTAATATTATACAATTGTCTTAACTGTTTACAGAAGTAATTTCAAACACACTTGTACTGCAACTATATGATGTTTTCCTAGATGTAAAAGAGCATTTCAAATCCCCCAGTTAACTTAAATACATTTACAACATCAGCACATGCCAAATTCTAATGCAGCTATTGAAGCTGCCGCCAACCCATGAATAGCGCCTTTTCCAAGTTACCAGATGATTCTTTAAAAAACAAAAAAGGCCCAAAGAACAGTTCTAATAACACTGCGTTCCATTTATAAACGTGGTTTTCATCAGACACAATATACGATGCAGATTTTAATACTTTTATATACACATACAAGCTTCTATTTCATCCTAATGTAGCCTTGAGCATTATAGAAGCACATACAAAAGTACAGGCCAAGATGAGAGAACTACCTTTTTACTAAATTTACTTGATGTTTTGAAATCTGATTAGCTGCAAGACTGAGACTAAACGAAAAATGAATCATAATCCCATTATGACAGTGGCTTTCCAAAGTTTTTTTCCAGACTGTTTCCTCTATACTACTTTCCAAAAAGCTTTGGTCATGTTTCATCTGTAACATGAGAAGTGTTCAGGCCTTGTCAGGAAGGCACCATTTACTCGCCTTGCTTTCTTCTCTTTCTTTGCGTGATGCATATAGATTACTGTATACGTTAGTACTTGCTCCAAAAAAGTAATGCGCCTCAGTACATTTTCCCACTTAGAACACTGAGCCTGTAAATATGCTTCCTCTCTGTTTCTACCATTTTCTTCTCCTCTCACATCATTCTGCTTGGCAGTATAATATCTGTAAGTGAAATAAGCTGACATTACAGCCTCTGAAATGATCCAGTCAATACAAATAAAATCTGGTGAATTCAGAAATGAGATTCAACTGGACAGTACCTATAGATCTGAGGAGAAGGAGAAGTAAAAAAGAAAAATGGAGCACAAGTAAAGAAGAAAATGCTAAGAAAATTAGAAACACAATAAATGAAGATAAAAGACAAAACAGGCCATCAATATTTATGCATTATAAAACTAAATTTGGAACATACTTTTTCCTTCTCTCTGATATTCAGATCTTTTTTGAAAAGGCCTCCATGTACCTTCTTCCATATGTGGATAAACTTTTTTCTTCCATCCTTATCTACAATCCCACATCTTTTTTAGGACCACCTATTTATATTTTAAGCCAAAATCAACTACACTTTAACTACTTAACTAATCATATCAGGAATAGTTTTGATTCCCAAACACTGCAGGCAAAATGTCAGGCAAGTTAACTAAAGTCAGTCAAAAAGCAGTATGCAAAAAGAAAATCAACTGAGTTTGAAAATTCACTTCTAATACAATCTTCACCTGACATGAGCAGTCCATACAACTTCAAACCAAGTTATTAGCAAGAGATGCCTCATGTTACCACAACCTTCTTCCCTTTAAATTGCACACCACTAGCGTTCCCACTGTACAATTTTTAAGACTTGTTTTCATCCTTCTTACCGATACACTCAGCACATTTACCACAGTGAGAGGCACTCCACAGCTGTTACTCAAATGACTATCAATTTGCCATTTTAAATAGAAATCTGCATTTCTATTAAATACTGCAATTTCACACGCTTTCAAAATCAAAATCCACACGATCAAGAGAGTAAAAAAAACCCCCAGTTTTCAAAGACATGTAAGAATAACTGAAATGGATGTTTGATATGCCAAACAATTTTAAGACGACAATTAACTTCTATGAGTTTTGTTCTGAAAGCCATGGGAATACTAGCTCTTATCTAGAAATGAACATGAAGCATTATTTCAGTTGGATATGAAGTTCTTTATATATACTACCTGTCTCAGGAAACTACGTGGAGTTTTTGAAAGGTTGTTTTTGTGTGTGTTTTCTAACAGTCCCAGCTGTCCCCATGAAATCTACTAATTGAAAATGCACTAGATAGTCCAAGAATTTTTAATTATGATACTGCTGAGCCTACATTTCAGTTCCTGATTTACACTTCGAAAACAGACAAGAACAGAAAACAATATACTGACAATTTCACACACATGACTTTGTAGAGTATCATATAAATATCTGTATTTGCACTTATTTTCAAACACACAAAATACTCACTCTCCTAATGTCATCTAGCGTATTAATTTCTGGTGAAAGTCCACCATGAACACAAAGAAACTGTTGATTTAAGAGAGCAGCAAGAGGGAGACAATCAAAAGCTTCCATACAAGCATCGTAGACTCTTTCTGAGTATTTTATTTTACCTGCAGGAAAGAAAATATAAAACATTAAGAAATCCCTATTAGATGGAAGAATTCATCTAGGGGATCATAATTATAAGAGAAATCTTGAACTGAATGCTTAAAAAAAACCCCAAAGCAATTAACATTTTGGGGTTTGAATGAGTATTTCCAACCACCAGAAGAGCAAGAACTTCTCTAAGACATATTCTCTTCCACAACTATAAACTTCTTTCATTTCTTCTTCTGTTATGTGGAAAAAAAATTTATTTTTTTAAAAAAATTACAGAACTCTTTTCCATTGAACAATTATACAGCATACTGCTGTGTAAAATACTAGTGATAAGTTTGTGATTTCTCATTTACAGTGAAAACCTAAGAACTGCTTGTAGATTACATCACATTTACCTACATCAAAGAGGGTTCTACCAGGGCAAGTGACCCATTTATTACTGGATCAATATTTACACAAGCCTCCAAATGGAGAAGCATCACCAGAAGAGTTATGTTACTAGTATAGTTGAAATCAAGTCCCCAAATGGAAAAATTACTCGGCAATAGAGTTTTCTTGACATCTTCACAATCCTGCTCAGCAAGTTACTTTGCACTCCCAATTATAGCCCAGACAGCAAATTAAACCTTCCTCTCTCCAGGATTTCAAAATCAGGATTGATACATCAAAATTTACTTCAAAATATCTTTACGGACAGTAGTATTCTACGTAACTTGCACTCCAATGCCCCACTTAACTGCAAGCAATTCTACAGAAGTCAATGGGGCCTCCAAATGTCTGCAAGACTAATTGTAACAGATAACTTTTAAGCACAATGACAGACTGTAGATCAGCAAGTTAGAAGTAAGCTAATTTTACATTCTTAGAGAGTACTTACATTCTTGCTTAAAGGTAAAATACTCTGTTAGGTGTCTGCATTCATGGTTGCCTCTCAAAAGAAATAACGTGCTTGGGTAGAGAATTTTCAGGACCCATAAGTACAGCACACACTGTGAAAAACAAAGATATCCAGTAAAATACACTAGGTTATAAGAACTTCAAAACCTATTATTGAGAAACACCGAGTAGGAATTTTAGAAGTTTCAAAACAAGTACAGCTTAATGTGCCATTTTAAAATACAGCACTACTTCCCGAGTCCAGTTCTGGACATGAGTGATGCAAATCACTTATTGCTTTTCTTAAGAACAGCTGCACAGAATGCTGGAAAAAAATATGTTTACTGGACACTCGGTAAGTAAATAATCTCAGGAGAATTATACCACAGAAAACCTTCAAGGACAATTACATTATTTGTAATTATCAAGAACAGGCCAAGAAGATCAAATTAATAAATAGGGAATTCCTACTGAAATTTTTCCTTATAAATGACTGAGGCAATCACTCTCGCTGCACCTCCTTCTTGTCTACCATCCCTAACAATCACAAAAGGCATTGTTTGTGCCTGCCCTTCACAGCATATACTCACACATGTTATTAAAACAGCGTAATTGTAATACAGAACAGAAATGACTTGCAAAGTACTATTTCAAATGGTATGCCACTGTATTAGATTTGGTATCTACGGTCAGATCCCAAGCTGAGGCAGTTCCCAATCTGGTTCCAGAAGAAGAGTTAACTTAAAAATCATAACTCTGAAACTAACTGATATGAATACGTGAAAAACCTCTGGAAAGTAACACATTTAATAAAAATGCTGAAAATTGAAAAATTAAAAACTTTGAATTAAAAATACCTGAGAAATTAATGGCAGAAACACGTCATCCTTAGGAAATATCTGTAATCGCCCTCAGAATTTTAGTAAAGAAAAATATTAATAATTATTAAAAACCATTTGATTACATAAGTAAAATGAATCTACTTTATGCAGATAAACAGCTATAATAAATTGAAAGACCTTATAATCATGACTCACCTGTTCTCCAAAAACAAACATATCTTCCTGCATATTTCCAGAGAGGCATGATTACATATAATAATGCTATAGAATTCAAATTTTAAAAAACTAACTGAAGAAAAAGGAAGAAAAATGAGTAAGTCTGGTGATTTCAACAGGACAGTCCAAATGGCTGGTCAGTATCCTCCTGCAAACAGGCCTTTGTCATAAGAGAAAGCACAGCAAGGAAGACCTCATTCACATGTTAAAGCAGAGACCTAAAATTTCATTCAAAACCTCTGTGACAGTGTGCTTATAGAAAAATTTAGGACAAAACAGATTAATATATTCAGTTACCTCTATACTAAAATAACCTCTGTCTACATAGTCACCGAGGAAGAGGTATCTTGTGTTAGCAGGTGATCCTCCCACTTCAAACAGCTTCATTAGATCAAAGAACTGGCCATGAATATCACCACACACTGCAAGCAAAAATTTTGTTCAAATTAATTTTAAAAAAATCCAGCAGAAAAGTTACTAAGTTATAGTTAAGTAAACAGCCACAAAGTACTTCTATTTAAGAGGAAAGGCAGGTAGAAAGCAGGAATAACAGAAATTTTTGAAGCTTCCCCCTTTGCTTTTCATTAAGGTGCTGTCCTCACTAGCTGTGACAACGCTGACGACAGGCCTACCTGAGTCTAGCAGATTGTGGACTATTTTTCAAACATGGTTAATGCACTGAGCATTGAGGTCTTGAAAGTCAGCAGCAACTCTTTACTGTCCTCCCCAATCCCTTAGCTATCTATGCATATTTGAAAATAGCTGCTGCTTTGCAACAATTTGCTCTGTCCATGTGGGACTGAAAAAAGCAGGGAGTATGCTTTTGTTTCGGAATCAGACTAACATACCTTTTAAACAGCATCGTATCTTCTCTTTGCTCAGTTATTCTACTCCTTCAAATAACCATGTTCACTATTTCAACATTGGATTTTTCTTGTGTTTTTATAATATGAGACAGGACAAGTGGTCAGCAACCGAAGGCGTAAGTGCCAAAGTCAGCAGATGGGAAGACTCTGAAGAGTGTACAGAAAAGCCAGGTCTTCTCACAATTTAAAAAAAGCAGAAAAAACGTATGGAAGAGACAACTGCTCCAAACTCCTCATTCCCACAGGACTTCCCAGGCCAGTGGAAGCTAGGAGCTGCCTTCTCGCTTCTGCATGAGGTATTGCTGATAACAGTTAACAGGAATTTGAGAGACTAGGCCTTCTATTAAATGTCTTCTGCAAAATGTCACTGACCAACTGATGAACAGCATCTTCCAACTTCTCAGAATTTCTCAGGAAGTTTTTTGGGGGAAAAAAGTTGTACTAATTTTGGAAAGAAATACTGGATATGGCACACCACACTTTAAAGGTCTTTATTCCCTTGGAGCATTTGTCATCATGACCTACAAAATACTAGACTGAATAGGATGTGTCCTCTTTTATGTCAGTTTTCTAAAATTTCTACTCAAACACTGCAAGAACCTTCCTTCTTTTTCAGCTGCCAATATACCGATAGCTCTGGGTAACTACCTGAATAAATGAAAATACAAAAACGTCTAAGTTCAGACAGTCACTTAGTGGTTTCCGCCATTTCAATAATGCATTTTAAAAAAAAATGTCAATAATAACGATGTACTGTTTAAATGTTTTAATTTACTTGATACTAACAAATTTAAGCAAGCTGATGCCCTGAAAGAACCTTTTCATACACTGATTTTATACAGGTCTGTTTAGAAGGAAACACAATTCAAATGAAAGAAAATCTGATTTGAACACAAAAATCAAATGTGCTTTTATTATCACAAATAACGGATATGCAACGTAAACTATTTTCTGTGAGTCTGGGTTGTTTATAAATAAAAGTACTAAAGGACACCGATTCCAACTTTCACCAGGTCAAACAGCAATAAAACTATTTGAACCATCAAAAAACTCCAAAACCTCCTAAGAGTCAATTTTGTATCCAATGGATCTGATTCTAGTACTTTAGAGATGCTAAAACAATCTTTCGACACTTTCTATTACTACCACCCTCAGAAGAACATGGACAAGAACATGGTTTTACACACTTCAGTCTCACCTACAAAGGAACTACAGAGGTGTACTTTTGACTCAGAATTCCATTTCACAGCACCTGCTTCAAACCACAGCAACTAGCTTCTCTTCACGCACTTAGACTTCAGGATGATTCATTTTTCTATTCCAGGTATATGTTTTTACTCTCACATACAACATCTCAGGAATTGAAAATCCATAATTCATCAGCATTTAACTACATTCTATTTTGTCTTTTTAATACCAATCATACTATCTTTTTTCCATTGGGTTTAATGCCTTCATTTTGGAAAATAATGTGCAGCCTATTTTTTCAGACCATTTGAGTACTATTAAGCAAATGAAGTTGTGAGGGATAATTAAGTAAGACTGTACAGAAATTTTCTTTTAGCAAGTTACAAGACAATCTTTACTCCTGAAAAAAATCTGTCTTTTTTTCAAATTTAATTATGAGTGAAATTATCTAGAAATATTACCTGTAATTGGAGCCTCAACTTCTATCATGGTTTTTTCCCTCCGTAATATTGCGGCGCCCTCATTGATGATTCTAAGTGCAATTTCTTCATCCACTCGACCTTCTTTTATCAAGTGGTTCTTCAAAATGTCAACCCTTGGTCTCCCATCTGTATCAAACACTTCCTCAGACGTCAAGCGATGCGTTGGTGGAAAAGGGACAGCTGAAAATTAAAAAGAAGAAACAGTAGTCACAACAAAGCCAGTTTAAAAATATAATCCATCCACGATTGTAATAGCTGCCATCCAAAGTAACAAAACTGTCTGTCAATCAATGAACTTGATGACATCATTAAAAGTTGGATGAAATAGTACTATCTGTGTTTGTATTTAAAAAAAAAAATCACATCTATAATGTGCAAGTCTGTAGAATCTGAAAAAAAAAAAGAGTTGGCACAACACTATGTACAAAATTTGGAAGAGTCAAAACAGCCTTTGCAAAGGGACATCATGTCTCTTCCATATACTGCCATTCTCTGAAGAACTCAAGTACTGGGGATGCTGGAAATCCATTTAATATCCACTCGGACTCACAAAAGGCTTTTTAAAATAAGCCCAACATCAATGCCTCAAAAAAAACCTCCCAAAAAACCCAAACAATAAAACGTTCCACCAAAAAAACCCCAACCAAACAAAAAACTCCACCAGATCAAATCCAAAGTTGGCAAGAAAAGGCTACAATACTGTTCAAAGGACTAGGAAATAAAAGGAATAGCCAGCACCTGGAAAGGAAGAAGGTCACCCGAAGA
>NW_010424309.1:49056-59071 GCF_000710305.1 Buceros rhinoceros silvestris
AGCGTCCCTACAATCTGTGCTATTTAATAAACTAATAAACTACACTGAAAAGAAGGTAACTCACAGAGCGATATAGTCTTCAGGTGACAGTAAGTATTCCAGAAAACGAAGAACAGGGCAGGCTATTAAGACCTAAGAATGCCCCTGAATGGAAGAAAGGGGCAGGATGGATCCTGTCAGTTTGAAGTTCTGTCAAACCACTGACTAAGCAGCAGAACAGGTGCATACTATCAGGAAAAAAATACAATTTGGGGAGCCCTCAACATTGCCGTTGTAGGATGAAATTCCTTCTTTGACCTTGTTTTTCTTATTCTTCCTGTTGCTCTGTCTCTACAAAGATTGCACTAAGAGTAGAGGCTATCCATATACTAGACACAACTTTGAAATTACTGGAAGTATCAGAAGTCCTTGGATCCTGGCTCTTGGGTCAAAAGCAGCCATACATGATCAGATCTCAAAGAAGTGGAGCAGGCGAAAGGTCTGAGGCTGAGTTACTGGACAAATGAAATGTGGATGTGGGACATGGGAGAAAAGGGTATCTCAAAACTGCCATTATATCAACACACTCGTGCGGGATTACAGGAAATAAAACTAATCCGAAAACATAACAAAGGAAAGCACACCACTATAGAAAAATTGAAATAAAAGAGAAAAGGAGCAAACCCATTCAATTTCTCTCTATTTAAATACTATTTCAAATATGTTTAAAAAAAAATTGGGGGAACACATCAATTCAAAGATAAGAACAACCAGCAGTATGAATACACTTGCAGATAGATTATTCATACTTTCTTAGTCTCCAAAGTTAAACTTTACATTCCAAAAATCAATGCTTAAATACTGAAATATTCACTGACTTCATTTAAATTGACTTCTAGGTTACTAGCAACATATTGCTACCTTTGGTTTATGCCAGAATAAAGACTATCAACAAAACAACTGATGCATAAATCACATACATATTCACTGAAATTAAACTATACTAGAAAATAAATGGGAGAATTATCTGTTCTTCCTTTTAGAAGAGTTTCTAATTAGGAAGAAGCTGGAAAATGTGCCTTTACATTACACTTTGGACATTACATTACACTACATTTTGGACATAAGTATTTTATTAACAGAAATGGCATGACTTTCCTTCCAGTCTTCTCTAGTAATGATTCAGGTTACATTTGGAAGCATTAAAACTCCATGTAGTCCAAATGTTAACAAACTTAATGTATTTAAGAAATCAAAAGACAACCACTTCTTTTAAAAACATAAATCTATTTCTGGAAAAAGAAAACCATTGTTTCAACCAGGTAAATTTAACTAATTTTAGAAGCAATTATGACCATGCAAGCATCAGTTTTAGCATCCACTATTTTTTTTTTGGACTTGACTGTCCAAATTTCATATTCTTTTAACGTTATTTTTGCAGTATTTGGAAGTTCATATTAATCTGTACACAGATTCCTTTTAGGCCACTTCTTCCCCCACTTTTTTTTAACACAATATTTGTGGGCCCACAGCTGCCTTCAGCAATGCCAAGTTGAGCTCATCCTTTTATGAAAGACCAGACAAAACAGGTTTCTTCTGCTTTAACTGTGGCAAGAACATTAGAGACCACACCTTCCTAGAACCAGTTACTCACCTCCAAGACACAGTTTTGTAGGAATTCTGATTCTTACTTCTTGTATTATTCCTAGATAACAATCTACTGAAATTAAAGATGACCTTTTTTCTTTCTTGATTTTTTCTGGGTAGATGCAGGGTGTGGTACAGAATGGTCTGTTGAGGTGACCAGCTGTTCTTCATTCTCTTATGTGCAAACCATTACTGACTTATGACTACCAAGGACTGCAGAATCCAGAAAGGTGGTATTGACTTCTTCCTTCAGAAATATTTCAGGGGTTCTAAGCACATTGCAGATGAAATTTTCTTCTCTTAATAAAGTTCTTAAGTCCGCCTAATATATTTCAGATCATATTTGCACAAAAACTAATTGCATTTTAGCAAACTACAGCTCTGAGTTTGTCCAGCAAGTACATTTTCTGGGAGGCTATAAAAACAGATGGTTCTGTCCTGTGTCTGGAAAGAACTATCTCAAATTATTTGAATTAATATACTTACGAAGATTTAAATTAAAATCTCTGTATATCCAGGGGTTATCCATAATACAAAAACATTACGAGTGTTACTATCAAAGTAGTTAAGCACCTGTAAAGTTATATTTGCCTCATGAAAATATTAGGTCTTCAAACTAGTTCCTCAGAGCTTAACCAAATCCTTTTGACAAAATACATGTATTTTCGTATTGCTCAAGAAGGATTTTTTTTTAGACTAATCTTCAGAGAGAAGACAGAATGGCTGAAGATTTTATCTGCCATCACCCAGCTGAATAAAACAGTAACACTTATTATGAAAACTGTTTCTTTCCATTTTATGCTTTAATTTTTGTCTCAGCAATAGGTAACACTACATTAGAGTTCATAACTTCGAAAAATATTACAAATAACTTATTTTAGTAGGTTAAGCATGGTCATTTTTGAAGCATGTAGACAATTTCTGCAAACCAATGGGTTTAATTAAAGCTTTGATGAAGTAGTAATAGAATGTTATAGCCTAAGGAAAAATAATTGCGCCATTATGTGTTCCAAGACAGAAATATAATCCAAGTTTCAAAGTCTTTGTGCATAACCTGTGCTCTCGGGACTGTAACGGAATGGTAATTAAGAGGAATTACCCTATGGAAATAAACACGGTGTTGGTCATTAAAGGATTGCCTTCTTCCATTCCCAGCAAAGCTAAGCAATAGAAATGCATTTAGAGATGAATCTCTAAACTAAAAAAAAAAAAAACCAATGCTGCAGTACAAAATAACACACTATATCCTATTAGTAAAGTATGGATACTGTTAACAAAGATAACACATCATGATTTACAACAACATACAAGATTTTCTAAAACAAACCCTTGCTTACTAGTCAAAATGAATCAATTTCACCTTTAAAATAGCTATGGACAATATAAATTTACCATACTGATTCAAAATTTTAAAAAGTAAGGGGAAAAAAAAGGGAAAAAACCAAACCAGTAAGTAGCTTTTGGGATTTGTCCACAAAAAGGTTTTGACGGTTTTTATTACTCTTCGTAAATGCATTTACAAAGATGATTTTTTTTCCCCTCACCTTTCCTTTATACTGCAGCACTAGTTAAAACAGATTTCAAAAGCAAAACCTCTAGATTGAGATCTAGTTCTACGCTGACTTTCTACAAGCCTCTGGATAAATTTATACCCTACAATAAAGCATGCTACGGAGATCCAAAAGTTAGCACCAATCTGAATGGATAAATTCACAGTACCTTGTAAACAGGTTCAAAAGTAGAAAACCTTTATCAGCATGGCACTTCACCCTGCCGAGAGATGCAGTATGGCAGCTAACGTAAACATGCTACTTCTAGACCCAAAGCAGATCCCACATCGCCCAGTAACTGAGGATAACAGTAGCTACTAATAAAATCCTACATATAGAAACTGTAAATTTAAACCACGATATATATGCCCCTTTTAATAATCTTGGTTAAATCTGGCTTGTATCAGAGACATTCCATTGAAACAGGCTCATGAAACAAGACAAGATCAAGCCTCTAAACTAATGGTAGGAAAAAGTATCAGTGATCAGCCATACAAGGTACAGTACTTTCACAAGCAAAGTATTTTCTGCTCATAAGACCTTAAAACTTAATTCTTTTCCTCTGACACTGAATGAAAACTAGCTTTCTCCCCTCTATAATCAGGAGCCCATGACATGTTCCATAAACTCAGTTTTGGCTGTAAATGCATGTTCAACACCCCAGATGTTATTTTCTGTATTTTTTTCCCTCACAGATAAAGTGAAGATAACAGTGTATCGTGTATTGAAGCAGTGTTTCACGTTTGTCTCCACTAAGTGATACCGTATATTAATACGACCATGGTGTTCGGTGAAAAAGATAGGCCAGTATCCTTCATTTTGCCAGCAGGTTTATTACCATGGTAGCATAGTTGTCTGCCATTTTTCTGTCATTTGGTCAGGTTGTACGGGCTTTTGGTTTTTATAAATGCACTGCTGTCTATGTATTGTCACTCAGAAAAATCATAAAAGCCTAACTCCCAGCACATCCTTCCGTCTGTCCCTGGAATTTTCATGCCTCTACCAGCATCCATCTATACAGAAGAAAGCGATGTAGCACCCATGACCGCTATGCGGACAGAATATATCCAATTATCCTTCTGAGTTTGGCAGAACAGATTTGAGAAGAAATAGCATGAAGACACCACAGATGGTCTGTGGACCAACAACCTTGACAATAGTAGTTAAGCACAAACACAGCAGCATCTGCTTGAATCGGAAAGCTAGAATCAATAGTCGTCAAAAGACAGGAGCTACCCTATTCGCCCCAAACCAGAAAGCACACGATACAGCAAAGTCGGTTTCTTGCGTATTATGGTATTTTTCCTAAGTGCCACAAAACTGATCCCTTTTAGAAGCAAGGAAAAATGACCTCATAGACCTTGAAATCCTACAAAAGCACTGCAGGCAGCATTTATTATTTATCCTTACCTACCATGTGCTTCAAGACTTAAAAGTTTCATAGAATTTTAAATCTCAAATGAAACTCAAATTTATTGATATATACCTAGTACGTCCTGGTGCACTCATCTTCTATACTGTCTGTGTAATATTGCAGTTAACTTGGTTGATGCTTTTGGAAGTTTCTCTCAGTAAAAACGTAATTATTTGTTTGAAAAGCATTTAAAGATGCTCGTCCCATTAAAATGGCGTTAATAGTGTGTTATGCCAAAAGATTATTTAGTGCTTAAACATGCTTCTAGCAATGACAGATTCACAGGTCTTTCCCTCTCTGTTCTCCATTTTCCAAACAGGGTGGCTTAACAATTTTCTCTCAAGTTTCATCCAGACCATCATGTTTATGATCATGATAGAACTAATTTTCACTACGTTGTCCACTACCTGAACAGACGCTTTTATAGTTTTTGCCTCCACTCAACCTAATTGCCATGAATTCCACATTTTTAATTACACATTAGATGAAAAAGTATTTCACCTTTCCTTTATATTGATTTCTGGATAATTTTGTTTAGTACTGCGTTTCTCCTTTTCACAAGGAGATGAGAATTACAGTTGTTCATATTTGACTTTTCCATCAAATACCATTCATGATGTACGCAGTATCTAACTATCCCCTACTCAGCTGCCCCTTTTCCAAGTCACAGATTTCTCATCTCTGTTGCTCTGCCTTGCATGAAATCCACTCTGTGCCTCTGAACATATCTTTAAATAAAGAAAAAAATCAGAACGGGCACCAAAATTACATGCTGCTGTTCAAGAGGCACATGCACAACAACATGCATATAATGGCATGATAGTGCATTCTCTTTTTTCTAAACTGATCTAATAATCCCTAAATTCCTACCAGTCTGTTTGACTGCCATTGCACTAACAATTTCAGAATATTATCCATACAGCCCCTCATGCTCCTTTTCTGTGTTCACCACCTTCTATGTTTAAGCAAGAATTGTTCTTTCCCTTGTAAAGTCTACTCTGCCTTTCTGAGAACAGCAGCTCCTGCGCCTTCTTTGCCCAGACAGTCTAAAAAGAGCTCTCTGAAACATCTCTGGATGTTTACTATCCTGGAAAGAGTTGTTATTTGCCATTCACTCTTACCAACCTATCAACACATTTAAAGAGCACAGATAACAGATGCTAACCTCCCTCAACCATGGAAGTTTATTACCTATTAACATGCTTTCTTTCCTACCTAATTTTGATCCAAAAGAGGGTATTTCCCTCTTTTCCTTACTTTAAAGCCTCCAATGAAGGAACCTGATGAATAGTTTTGTCTGAATCAACCAGCTCACTGGCTCCTCAAAAATATTCTAACAATTTCTCTTGATTTCCATCTATGAAAACTGTACCAACCCTCTTTAATACTGTACTTCCCCAGAGACACAGTTAGTCTGCTCTTTCTTACAAGTGCCACAAGTCTGCTTAAATTAAACTTACTGATCTACGGTTCTTCAGTTCAATCTAGAGTTTTTTTAAAAATGCTGCTGTGTTCCATTTCTCAGACTCAGAAGATGAAGTTATGCCACAGGCTATGGAAAATAAAACCGCAATTTTGCACCCAAAATCCCCAAAGAAATCCTTTAGAGCCACTAGACAAATATCTTCTGGTCCTCAGATATTTTTTTTTTAACATTTGTTTTGTTGATATATTCTGAAACCACTTACATTTCAATGAGACAATTCTTTGGTCCCAAGCAAGCAATAAGAATTGACTCATGTGTGAAAGAGTCCTTAGTTTCTTGTGCAATAAACACGCAATGCAAGTAGTTGCCTGTAAGCATTTATCCTTTTACCTATTTTTTTTACCAGACTCTGAATTGTAAAGTTAAATACTGCAAGGATTCCTTTTTTGTTCTACATACAAATAATTGTTAAAAAGTAGCTATTAGCATCTTAATTTAGGAGCCTGCTCAAGGCTATGAGTTACTTCTCTTCGGGATTCTCTGAAGAGTTGTTTCGACGAGTTACCATTTCATATTCAAAATGACTGTCTGCCAGTCAGACTGTACCATGACTTCAATCCAAAACAAAGGAATACTGAAGTCTCGCACTTCCAGAAGAGCATGATAAGGTCCTGTGGATTGCATCCGAAAGCCTACTAACACCTGTAGTAGAAAGGTGCAACGCTGGGGAGGATAGAGTATTTCCAAGTACAAGTTTGCAGTGTAGCTACTCACGGGTGGTCAGAGAAGCCCTGGTGCTTTGCCCAGGAAAGCCAGTAAAGGCTCATCCCTGCCATTCCCAGGACTGCTCTTACCAAACAAGGGCTTCTTCCTCCCTGTCAGTGAAAAACACTTTACTGCAAGGCAGCAAAACAGTTGTTTCAGTAAAAAAGATACAACACATGACAAATTAAAAGCATTAAAGTCACATGCACTTGAAAAGTTGAGTGCACTGACTGCCATCAGTCAATTACCCCAAACTAAAGGCAAACCCAAAAGAACCAGATACAGCAGTTAAATATCAGCAGCAGTCTAAAAAAAAAAAAAGATACCCCCACCCCCTTCCCAACCCCCACCCCCGTGATATTTGACAGAACATATTAGAGGAAAACACAATCTTCCATGAGACCATAAAACACTTAATTCATTCCTCAAAGATGAAGAGGGTGCCTTAGAAAACAGTGAATCAAGATGACAGGGACATTTTATCTTCTCTATTGAAAAAAGCAGTAACAAAAGCCTCGCCACAAGACACCTTTGGGGAGCCAAAAGCCAAAATCTGACTTCAGACATTTCGATTCCATAGCTAACCATTAACTTACAGGAAACTTTGTAAGTATCAACTACTTGCACAATTTAACTAAGCCATAAAAAGAGAAAATTTGAAATTTTTATACACTTTAAAAGCAAACGATAATCTTTGATGATACATTTCATACTGGGAAGGTACGCCAGATCAACAAGACTGTATGAACTGCATATTTAAAGCCATTATGATGTTTATTTTATATATGTCTAATATCAACATCACACCCAGTAACCTCACAGACACGCTTCTTGATATACGCACTTCACGCTAATCACTAAACGTACCAGTCAAAATATAAAGGGGGACTCATCCTAATTATTCTCCTGCCTTCTTAGAAAAGACTAGTTACCGATGTTATAATAATTTAACCATTTTCTCTTCAGTGAGCATCTCTTGTCCATTTTTGCCAACATATATTGTTAGTGGTAAAGCATTTAATTTCTCATGGCCTCTGAAATTTAACAGTTTCTGTTATTTTCTCCTCTCTATCAGTACTATAGAGGAAGAAAATAAAATTAAAATACAAGCAAGCATTCAGTCCTGAATTCACAATTCCCCCCGAAAAGACCTAGTATATGGAAAGCATGAAAGCTGAAATATGGACCAATACTCAGATACACCAGATAATATTCCTACATTTTTCCATGTGGTTGTTCTCAAGGACCTGAGACATTATAAATGAAACGTCTCAGCAAGGAGAGACAGAAAGCCTGTGTGCCCCTCTGTGTGCCCCAAGGATGTTTTTTTCTTGGAAACAGAGCTGGCACACAAAAAAGTAACATTTTCAGAATGCTTTTACACTTTTCCTTCTTCTATAGTGGATCACATTAAACAAAATAAACACCAGAAATAATTGCCTTAAAAACAATCCCCAAACCTTACTCCAGTAATTCACTAATAATCATCAATTAGTGGATACTTGTGAAAAAAGAGGCAATTTCTACAGTGATTCATAAACACTACAGAAGTTAAAAATATAAGATATTATGCAAGCATTTGAACTGTTAATTTAACAGCTTCACCAACGTGCCTGGTCCACACGTTTCCAGTATAAAAAACTAACACCTTTGGGTGCCCTGGTATGCAGTGTTGCCTTGACAAAAGCAGAGGGCCCGCCTTAAGAGAGTATCGCCATGTCTATAATCTATCTATCTTACAATAGGTAAGAAAACGGTGAAGGTTTCTTGGAATGCAAGAGGCAAAACATCTGTTTGTGAACAGGGATGTGACACAGTCGACACATTTTAGCGTGGTTTCAACAAATGTATTTATGTTGCATAGATACTCCCACTGAGCACTGACACACACAACCTCCAATCTTGCACCTCTGAGGTTGCTGTCAAAAAACAGTATTTCCAACCGCACTGCACCTAATAGGGGAGGAGGGAACCAAACCACCCTGTCCTTTGTATCAAGAACACAGACGGCTTGGCACAGCTGTCCAGGCTTTCTCCAGAAGCCAGTGATTCAGCATGATAGGTAGGGGATGGGACAGAATAAATACTGCCATATGAAACATTTACTTGTTCTAATTACATCAGATGAAGCTATCAAAGCCCGATTACCTTTACAATAGTTCTGTATCCTACACACCCAGGCTCAAAGACATGCTGCAACCCCAGGCTGTAATCCCCTTAGAATGAGGCAGCTCTTAACCATGATTTTAAATAACCAGATGCATAGGTCACATTTAACGAGCTGAATTATTGACTGGAAATCCACAGGTTTTCCAACACAGTCTGAAGTATCTAATCGCTTACCATTAGCTCTCTAGATTCAGTCGGAGAACTTCATTTGTTAGAACAAATTATAGAAAAGGTACAAAAATTCAGCAAGTCTAAACACTATGCATTGAAGCAGTGCTAACGAGTACAAGTTTCCAGCAGCCTAATTTTAACATTTTCTACTTTTACTCTTGCAATTTGTTCAAACAAATCAACAGGTTAAGCAATCCAAAATGAGTAACAACCTACTGTGAGCAAAGCTTTCCAGCTTACTGAAAAACATGCAGATTTCCAAAACATACTATGGGATTCCAAGGCTTTAATTAAGACCTGCTGAAGACAAAGACATCCTTTTCTTTTCTCAAGACCCCCTGTTATATAAAAACTTAAACAGATCTCAGTCAGACCATCTATCAGTCAGGAACGTCTATCTTAGAAGCAGATTTGTATATGACCATGAATTCCAATAGCCCAGGTCTGCTATCATAAATGTCCTCACTGACATCATCAAAGTTCAGTATCAAAACCTTCGAGGTCAAAATAAAGTTATCCGTAATCTGAGTAAACAAAGCTAGAAATTTCTCTGAAGTGTTCCCTATACTACCCTCTTCACTGACAATTTAGATCTAATAAATATATTTTAGGACACTTTAGCTGCGAAAGATTATTCTCTCCACAAATACTGAAGCGACACACTTGCTGTGCCCTGGTGCAAGGATCTTAATATTTCACAGCATTTTGGTCGCTAGACCTTCTTGGTTTTACACAGACGTATCTACTTTAAAACGTTTTAGTTGTTCTTCTTAGAAGTATAACGTTCGACTTTTAAAGGCTTCCCATGAGATTGTGCTACCAAGAAAGGCCATGAAGAAATAGATCAAGGTGAATTTTTTCCATCAGAACTGGGAACCTGTGACCAGCAGCCAA
>NW_010424310.1:0-295 GCF_000710305.1 Buceros rhinoceros silvestris
GCGTAGCGCAGGCAGATCCCTGTCCCCGTGGCGTGGCTGTGACGGGTGCATGCAGTGCCAGAGGTGCCCCCACCCCACCCCAACACCTCCCCACGCTGCTCCTGCTGTCACCAGGGTGGGCTTTGAGCTGAAAACACCCTCCTCGTCCTCCGGAGACCACTCTGGCCGTGTCCCCGTGGGCTCCTCCCTGTACATAACCGCCCGCGCTCTGCTGTACAGATCCGAGTAGTTTTTAATTCATTTGGTGAAGACTCTTAATGCTATTTTTGTTATCTTGTCTGTCCATATTTATGTG
>NW_010424310.1:597-819 GCF_000710305.1 Buceros rhinoceros silvestris
AGAGCGCGAGGGTTTAGCATTAGCCCGTCGAACGCTTCGGTTTGCAGGTGGAGGTGAGTCCACGAATAAACTTTTGTCAATGGAAACGCTGGTGCCGTGGGGTCGGTTTGGTTTTATTTTGTGAACGCCGCGGGGTTTGGGGCAGCTTTGGGTGGGAATCGGTGGGTGGGTGGATGGAGGGTTGGAGGGAGGGAGGGAGGGATGGAGGGTTGGAGGGATGGA
>NW_010424311.1:0-212 GCF_000710305.1 Buceros rhinoceros silvestris
AAGTTGGCATGGGGACAGAGGACATGTGACGTTGGACATGAGGGGACACAGGACAGGGGACATGGGGACAGAGGACACAGACACAGGACATGAGGAACAGGGGACACAGGACATGGACAAGGGACACGAGGGGACATGGTGACCCGGGGGGTGTCAGCTCTGTGCCCCAGCTCGGGGAGGGGGCACAAGGCTGGGCCCTGCCCCGTCCCCTG
>NW_010424312.1:0-420 GCF_000710305.1 Buceros rhinoceros silvestris
GAGCACTGGGTGCTGTTCTGGAGCAGAGGGGGCCCTGAGTTGGCATAGAGGATCCTGAGTTGGCGTGTGCCACCCCAGCCCAGGGGCAGTGGGGAGATGGGCGTGGGTCACAGCAGAGAGGCTGGCTCATAGCCCTCCTGAGCCCGGCGTGCAGCTGGTGCCGGGCCGCGTCCCATCCTTGGGAGCCTGGTGAGAAGCTGGAAGGAGCTCCTCACGCGTTCTGCTGGGTTTACAGCCGCCGGGCTGCCCTTGTTCCGGCTTTCTCCTCCGCACTGCATCTCCCCGCCTGGACCCTGTGCACGGGAGGTGATGGGGGTCTCATCTCACTCCCTGTCTTGGACACGGCGCAGGGGTCTGGCTGCTGGCAGCGTAGGCCGAGTCCTGGTCCTGAGCGTCTAGGGCTGCTGGGCTCCCTCCGGC
>NW_010424312.1:584-1137 GCF_000710305.1 Buceros rhinoceros silvestris
TGGCATCGCTCCGCCAGATGGGGCGGCTGCCGGCTGCCATCTGCTACCAGGCAGGCGTGGGCCCCACTCAGGAGCTGCGGTGATTTGGTGCCAGGGCTGGTGGGCTGTGCAGAGCCCACGGGGACACCAATGGCACGGCGTAGGGCTGGCCCTCCCCAGGGCATGGTGCCAGGAGGCCATGGTGATGGCCGTGGTGGCACTTAGCTGCTGGCACCTGGGGTTAAGGACATTTCTTGGGTGAATATGACATGTTTGGGTGGGTCACCGGTGACCGTCCCATGCCACCTCCACCCCTGCATGGCATCCCTCAGGATAAGGCACCGCTGGGGCTGTTGGCAGCCTCTGCCCCCTGGAATATTTCCTCCAACACTGGCAATTTTTATGTGTGAGAGGTAAATAAGCATTAGTTAACCCCCGGAGCCACCCTCGTGCCGGCCAAGCTCGTTAGTGGCCCTGTCGCAGCTTCTTCCCGTTAGGCAGCGTGTGAATCTGCGCCAGGTAACGGGCTCATTAGCTGGATGGACCAGCAGCCTGGACAGACAGACAGGCCCCC
>NW_010424312.1:1293-2603 GCF_000710305.1 Buceros rhinoceros silvestris
AGCCGAGGGTCTGGGCTCGCTGGGAGCCCGCAGGGTCTCTGCGAGTGTGTCTGGGCTGTGCTGCCGTTGGGAGGGGTGGGCAGTGTGAGAGGAGGCTGGGGTTTGGGGTTTTGATGTGGGGACATGGGGCAGGGTAGCAGAGCCCCCTCATTTGTTCTCTCCAGCTCCGGCCAGGACCTTGTGCCATCCTGCTTTCGCTTGAATTGCACTTATTTTCTCACCCCGTGCTCTCCTCAGAGCAGGCAGGAGGATGTCCAACCCCCCCTTGCACTCCGGGACTCGTGGGCACCCCAAGGCTGGAGGATCAACCCCTGGAACATGTTGCTGGGGTGCTGCTGAGAGCAGGGACCAGCAAGGTGCTCAGATCCTGCCAAGGGCACCTCTGTGCCTGGCATTGATGCCATCGCGGGGGGCCACAAGCACCCCGCCACGCTGCTGGGCATGGCCTGGCCAGCCAGCGTCTCTCAGGTCAGAAGGACAGGGGGTACAGCTCCCATCCTTACCGCTGCCAGCTGCAGATTGATAGTCAAGTCACTCAGGCGAACAATGGGTCCGGTTAATCCTTTTACAATGGGACTAATTGCTAATCAGACCGATTTCACACTGGCGGTTCCCCTGGCAATGAGGCTCTGTGGGGAGGGCTCCTGGTGGGGTGGGGGGTGAGGAAGGCTCCGTGGGTGCCCACAGCTCCCACCATCCTCCCAATCCCGGTGCCAGGCCCTGTAACAGGGCAGGAGTCCAGCAGATGGGCACTGAAATGGAACTGGGGTCTTCCAGGTTGGCAAACTCTTGGCCAGGGGCTGGTGTGGGCTCCAGCCTCATCCTCAACCAGGGCTGAGCAGGGCCTGGGTCTACCTGCAGCACCTGGCAGCCCTGGTGCCACTTCCAGACCTTGCCAGAACATCCCCTACCCCTCCGCAGGACTATGGTGTGAGGGCTGGTGCCTGATAATGGTGGATGTTGTCCTCTGGCATGGTCTAGATGTGCACTGGGGACCAGTGCTCCTTTCCCTGTGTGGTTTGGGTGCCGTGGGGTTGGGTGCTGCACAGGGCCAGGGTGCCAGGAGGATTCCTCTGCTTTGGTGAGGGGCTTGAGCTGTCGGAGTGGGGTGGGCCATGGGCACAGATGGGGAGGAGGAAAACCCAGCAAGAGTGGAGAGCACGGCCAGGGCTGCAGAAGCGCAGGTTGCTGCGATAAGTGGGGCAGGGCTTTGGGTCACGGGGCAGAGAAGGGCAGAGCGGTGCTGGGGGCATCGTGGGGGCCCTGGGAGTCGCACCAGCCTTCGCCTGCTCCCCCTGCGCCCTGCCAAA
>NW_010424312.1:2758-4623 GCF_000710305.1 Buceros rhinoceros silvestris
CCCCCCGCCAAGGCAGCTGCTGCCAGGGTGGTTTTGCCGGGCCTGATGTCCCCAGCACATCACCACATCACGCGGGGCTGGCTGGGAGCTGAGCCCCCACATTTCGGGCCATGCGATCACATGCAGCTCCCTGCCAGCCCTGGCTGGGGGCTGTGGGACAGCGGGTGCTCCTGGGGATGGCTGGAGGCTGCCAGGGCGGTGCTGGGTGAAGCAGGTCCCTGCCTGGCGATGCTAATAAGCTCCTGGTCCGCCCGGCACAGCCTGCTGCCCTGTGCCAGGCACCCCGAGCCACGGCCAGCCGAGCGCATCGGGTGCTAATGAGGAGAGAGCCCGGCTCGACGCGCCTTGCGCTTAATTGCCGCTGTCTTTTGGCTCTTAATGAAGCTGTGCTGGGTGCTGGGGTGCCCTGCACTGGAGCTGCAAAGCGGGAGGAAGGCAGGAGTGGAGGAGGAGGTTAGCACCGTGCTGAATGTCACCCGTGTCCAGCCATGCTCTTCCCAAACCCCCAAACACCGGCCCCTCTCTCCATGGTCTGGATGGCAGCTCCATCCCAGCCATGGAGGGCTGCAGCAACTCCTGCCTGCCGGGCTGAGCAGACCCGGAGAGCACTGGCAGGGAGGGAGCAGTGCTGTCTAGGGGCCCCCAGTCCCTCAAGGGGCCCAGCAGCAGCTGGGTATTAATCACCCCAGCAAACCCCACCCAGGCTTCCCCAGCCCCCCGGGTGATGTGGAGGGGTGTAAGGTGGCACCATGGGGCTGGGCTGGCTGGTGGCTCTGGCCCTGCAAATGCAGTGATGACCACATGCTCCGTCCCCTGCTGCTTGCACTGCAGCTCCGTCGCATGGAGGGGAGCTTGACGACTTTTGTGGCTGAAGGGAAAGGCGTTGGGGGGGTGAGGGAGAGCTCTCCTGCCATGCTGGCTTTCCCAGGTCTTGGTTTGCTCTGGCTGAAGGCAATGAGCAGTGGAGGGCAGTGTGTGTACCAACCTGAGCTGTGCCAGCCATGGCCTGCCCCTCCCCAGCTGTGCAGGAAGGGGTTAATGGCTAGCCCATACCTGCAGTTGCATTTTAAAGATGTGAAATTAAAGCCCGTAATTTATTCTCCCCACACACGAAGGAGCAATTAGTTCTAAACACGGCTTAATCAGTCAGCGCGAGATTGATTTCTGTAGACTTGGATTTGGTGGCTGCTGGCGAGGAGCCAGCCTGGGAGCAATCTCCAAATAAATGAAGTGCAGAGAAGTAAGCCATTACATAATATGATAGATGAGGCTGGAGCTCACTCGCCTCTTCATTAGCATTCTGCTCGACGTCGGCAACCGCACCAAACTTTCTCCCTGGCACCTTGGTTTCTTCCCCCTCCCAGTCCCTCATCCCCTCCTGCAGCTGGGTAGGGACAGGAGGAGCTGTCAGCCGCTTTCAGCAGCCCCTGCCCAGCCCCGAGCCCATGCACGATGCTGGAGAAAGGGTCTCTGCACCGTGGGCTGATGCTCTTCCATGGGCTCTGTGAATTGCCTTTCCTCTCTGTACCCCGGGGAAACTGAGGCACAGGGGGCTGGAGCATCCCACGAGCTGCAGATCAGCAAGAGGTGGGTGACCTCATCCCCTCTCTTCCCCTGGCTGGAGCTTTGAAGGCAGCTCCCCAGGGTCACCCCAGCCTGTCACCCCACCGGGCAGTGGGTGTTACATTGGGATGTGACCCCGGGGACAAGCTCCTGGACTCCTCCTGCCTTCTGCCAGGGCATCCCTGCTTCGGGCAGGGAGCTCAGGGCTGCAGCAGCCGGCAAGAGCAGGAGATCTCAGTGAGAAAAACCCAGTGGGGTGCTGGATGTGGATGTAGGGAGCCCGCAGTGGCAGTGGTGGAATC
>NW_010424312.1:4782-5483 GCF_000710305.1 Buceros rhinoceros silvestris
CTGTGGCTGCGTTTGTGAAGCTCCCGTGCTGTGGTGCCCGAGCCCCTCGGGCAGGGTGCCTGCCTTCTGTCCCTGCCACCACAGCCAGCCTGCAGATACCCGGAAGCCAGAGCCTCTCTGCCTGCTTCTGCCTCCCCGTGATGCCAAACGATGCTGGGCAGGGAAGCTGGTCTGGAGGCAGCTCCAGAGGGTTGGTGCCCACCGGTGCGTGGGCAAACAGGGTCCTTCTGCCTGTGGAGCTGGTGGGGTGCCAGGCAGTGGGGAGAGTGAGCTGGGACCTCTGCAGAGGTGTGTGTGGGCAAGGCTGTGCTGGGAGCATCCTGTTGGGCTCTGCTTGGAGCATAGGTGGCCGGGGCTGGGAGGGATGGGAAGCCCTGGCCCCCTGCACCAACATGGGCCCCTGAGACCTGGCACAGGCTGGTGCAGGGCTGGTGCAGGTCTCCAGGTGCCAAAGACCCCCTCACTCTAATGGTAGCTGGTAGGTGGAGCAAAGGGCCATCATGATCTGTGAGCTCCTGAGGTGAAATGCCCAGCAGTGCCGTGGGAGAGACCCTCCAGCTGAGCCCTTCAAGCCGTGACCCCTCTGGCTCAGACAGCCATCCTGGGGAATGGAGCCCAGGTCCCCCGTGACACCCTGTGTACGATCCAGCCCTGCAGGCATACCCCTCCTGCCTGGGGCGCTGGAGCCACTGATGACTAGC
>NW_010424312.1:5556-5956 GCF_000710305.1 Buceros rhinoceros silvestris
GGGGCGCTGGAGCCACTGCTGACTATCCCCTCTGTCCTTGCTGTCTCTGCAGAACTCCATCCGGCACAACCTCTCGCTGCACACCCGCTTCATCCGTGTGCAGAACGAGGGCACCGGCAAGAGCTCCTGGTGGATGCTGAACCCCGAGGGCGGCAAGACGGGGAAGACGCCGCGCCGGCGCGCAGTCTCAATGGACAACAACAGCAAGTTCCTGCGGATCAAGGGCAAGGCCAGCAAGAAGAAGCAGCTGCAGGTGACGCAGGAGCGCGGGGAGGACAGCCCTTCCTCCCAGCAAGCCAAGTGGTCGGAGAGCCCCGCATCCCACGCTAGCGACGAGTATGACGCCTGGGCGGACTTCAGGACGCGGGCCAACTCCACGGCCCGCACACTGACCGGGCGG
>NW_010424312.1:6039-8867 GCF_000710305.1 Buceros rhinoceros silvestris
GACGCGGGCAACCTCCACGGCCAGCACACTGAGCGGGCGCCTCTCGCCCATGATGTCCAACCACGAGCCGGATGAGCTGGAGGAGGATGATGGCACCCCCTCCTCTCCACTGATGTACCCCAGCCCCTCCAGCACCATGTCTCCTTCCCTCAACGCCCGCTGCTCCGTAGAGCTGCCCCGGCTGACTGACCTGACTGGCACCATCAGCCTGAATGAGAGCCTCGGCGAGAGCATGCTGGAGGACCTGCAGGATGGCTACTCCATGAGCCCTTCGCAGCAGCTCCCCCCGGCCGCTCTGCGGCAGCGGAGCTCCAATTTCACCTTCAACTCAAAGTGCTCCTCCATGGGAGCTGCCACCAACACCTACTGCGGGACTATCTACAGCCAGCCGGCCATGAGCCTCATGCGCCGCCTGCCCATGCAGACCATCCAGGAGAACAAGCAAGCCACCTTCTCGCCCGTCAGCTCCTACAGGAACGCCTCGCTGCAGGACCTGCTCTCCTCCATCTCCTATGCGCACAAGGAGAGCATGGTCCCAGGGGACCTGCCCCTGCCGCAGGCCAGCCCCATGGTGCCGGCCCGTGGCCACAGACACAACCCGCTGCTGTGTGGGAGCGGGGAGCAGGGTTTGTCCTCCTACCCGTCCCACGCGGGCTCTCTCATGAAGAGCAACGCTTTGTACCACCCGTCACCAGCCGGTCACCACCACCCTGCGGTCAACACCAGTGCCTTAGCTAATCCTGTCAGCCTTATGAGCTTGCCCAGTGACACGTGCAGCATGACGGCCATGCCGCACCATGGGCATCTGCATTCCTACGCTAATAACCAAGGGGCACACATGAGCTTGCTGGATTCGCTGCAGGGCCCCTACCCGGGGGCTGTCCACACCCCTGTGTTGGGCCAAGACAGGTTCCCAGCAGACCTGGACCTGGACATGTTCAATGGGAGCCTGGAGTGCGACGTGGAGTCGATCATCCTAAATGACTTTATGGACAGCGATGAGATGGACTTCAACTTCGACTCAGCCCTCCCGCCGCAGAACGGGCTCAACGTGCCCGCGCTGCCCGGGGGTCCGCAGCCCACGAATCAGAGCTGGGTGCCAGGGTGACACGCGCCCCAGGGTAGGGGCTCGCACCGAGAAGCCACGAGGGGAACATTGAGACTAATTTTTTTTTTCCTTTCTCTTCTGCCTTTGTTTGTTAAGATGGGTGAGAGCCATCGGTCTGAGATTGAGGTTGAACATGAAACACAAACCGTAGGGTCAAACATTGAGGGTAGGGCCCCCCAGCCCCATGCATACTCAATCTGCTGGGTCCTCTTGTGAGCATCCTCCAGAGGACACAGGGCAGGGAGGTGGGAAAGGCAGCTGGAGCCAGGCGGGTCCGGGGTCGAGCAGGAAGGGAAACCTTTCCAGATGGTCCCCGTGCCCTGTCGATGCCAGTTTGATTTGTCCTTGGGCTGGGTGATGGCTGGTGGCGTGGTAACCCCCTGTGTGGGCATCCCTCTCTGGAAAGGGGCCCTTTTCCCTGAGCCACATTGGGAAGCAAGTCCTCTCAGTGGAAGTGTGAGGAGCAGGGACCCTGTTCCAGGGCAAGGAGGGGCTTGTCACCCCTAAATCCTGGTGGAGATCTGAGATTTGCCAAGCCCACATGCCCAGGTCACCTCCACTGCAGGTCTCCTCATGAGGCTCCAGGGAGGTTTTCTTACCAAGCGTGGGAAGGGGGGGTCAGTGATGGAGAGAAGGGTGCCCTGGGGACATCAGTTCGCAGCCCACGCGCCCATGGGTGGCCTGCCCATGGGAGAGCTGCGGTGGCCTGCCCAGGGCAGGCGTGGGCACACTGCTGCACGGGCTGCACGGCCCTGCATGGGGTGGTCCTGCTGGGAGAGACGTGCTGCTGGCCTGGGTCCCCTGTGCCGGAGGCTTAGGGGATCTCACAGGGTCAGGGAGGGGGGGCATATTTATTCGATTTCATGCACTCTTTTGCCGTTGAGTTTTTGCATCAGAAGGAAGAAAGGGTCGAGCTTAGGGAGAGGAGAGAGGCCGTGGGCAACGCTGGTGGCTGCAGCCCGTCACACGTCTCATCTTGGCTTGGCTGTGGCTCTGGGTGTTGGAGGATGAGGTGGAGGCTGGGGGGATGTGAGGAGGGGAGGGATGTGGTGGCCAGGTCTCCTGAGGCGGCGTGAGGCCGACCCTGCCCCAAGCCTGGGTGACCCACACTGCTTCCCCTGCGTGCAGAGCTCAGGGAGGAGCCACAGGGCTCTCAGCTGGGGCTGTGGGGCTCTTGGGGGGTTTCAAGAGTGACTCGAGCCAGCAGCCAGCCTGTCTGGCCTGGAGGGCTTGCTGCCCATCTCCAGGATGGCAGAAGAGCTGGTCTGGGGGGGCTGTCAGCAAGAGGGGTCAGCCCTGGTGCACCCATCTGCCAGGGGCTGGTGCTTCATGGGGATGAGGAGCACGATTCATACAACCAAAGTGGCCCCACTGCTCTGTGGCGCAGGAGTCCCACTGCCACCCTGCAGCGTGGGGAGAGGGCTTCCTGCTTGGGGCAGCTCAGCCCTTGGTGCAGTGGGGATTTTGGAGTGGGGCAGCCAGGCAGACTGGTGGGCAGCTGGAGCAGCTGGTCCAGAGGAGATGGAGGGGCTGGGAGCAGAGGCTGTGGGAGCTGCTGCTCTGTCCCACAGCCCCTCTTCTTCCTGGGACCACAGGCTTCCTCTGAACCCGCTTCCCCTGGGCTGCAGTGAGGGTTAATCCACCGAACCAGCACCTTTTCCCAGCCCAGCTCTTCCCTTCTCGCTCCAGCACCGTGTGCTCTACCAGGGGGCAGGTGCTG
>NW_010424312.1:8999-9216 GCF_000710305.1 Buceros rhinoceros silvestris
CTTCTGTGGAGCTGGCCGGGGGTGGGGGGGTCCCGTTGGTTGGCACCTCTTGCTCCTCTCCTGACCCACGTCTCTGTGGCCAAGTGTGACAGAGGAGCCCCAGGTGCCACTGTTCACCTTGGCCCTGGGCACACGGTGGGTGTAGTCTCTAAAGACATTCTTACCAGTTAATTAATTATGTTTACATTATTTGATCATGTACAGAATTTAATATATT
>NW_010424313.1:0-404 GCF_000710305.1 Buceros rhinoceros silvestris
GTGGAGCTGGGGGAAGGGATGCAGCCACCCCCCACCCTCCCCCGAAAAAAAGAAAAAAAGAGCGAAAAATATTAATTTAAAGAAAAATTAACCGTCAGGAAAAGCAGCGAAGCCGCCGGAGAAAAGAGCTGGAAGTTTGGAATGAAAAGTGAGAGAAACCTGGTGGAGTTTGGAGTTCCGGGATGGCAAAAAAAAAAAATACCCAGAAAGGGGAGAATTGAGCTTAAAAAGGCCAAAAAATTTGAATATTTGAGTGGAAAAATCTGTTTAATGAGGTGGGGGGCGGAGGGAGCTGCTGGTGCGGCCACGGAGCAGGGGGGGAAATAGAGAAAAAACCTAAAAAAGAAGAAAAAAAAAAAGAGGAAAAAAAAAGAAAAAAAAGAGGAAAAAGGTGGGGAAAAAGG
>NW_010424314.1:0-3008 GCF_000710305.1 Buceros rhinoceros silvestris
GTGTGTGTGTGTGTGTGTGTGTGCGCGTGTGCATGTGAACATGTGTACATGTGTGTACTCACACACGTCCGGCCTGGGGGGACAAACCCCTCTGCGCTGGCAAACACCGGCAGAGAGCTGGTGGCTGGAGCACAACAGGACGTGTTCCTTCCGAGCTGTGCACGGAGCACCCAAGGCCCTGGGACGCCCCGCGCTGGCAGCCCCCAGCCCCGGGTACCAGGCAAGGCCCTGCCACGTGCTCAGGGAGAAAAGGACCAGCTCAAATACCGCCCACCCGCACTGCCCCAGCCCTCCCTGCTGCTGCCACACGAAGAACCGATGCTGGGCCAGCGCTGGTTAGCACGGAGCTGTCAGCTAGTGGGTATGAGTGACCTTTATGAGGCAAAGGAATTAATTGAAATAAGGAGCCTTTGGTGCAAAGGCAGCCCAGCTCCCGCGCGCGGTTCCCGCGGCTCCGCAGAGACGCTGGGCCGGGCTCAGCAAAGCCGCTCGCACCTGCACCCAGCGAACTGGCCCCAGGGCCGCAGGGTCAGGCTCAGCGAGCTGGCCCCAGGGCCGCAGGGTCAGGCTCTTGCAGTTGCATGAATGGTGGTTTGAGATCCTCTGTTACCGAGCTGACCGTGGTGGTGCTGCGGTTTCCCCGCGTGGCTTACGAAAACCCCTGGCAGGGTACGGGGCAGCCCGGCCACCTCTCCATCGGCAGCGCCAGAGCATCCCGCCCCAGTTCAGACAGCGCCTCCTCCCCAAAGGCTTTGATGTGCGGTTTCCCAGGTTTTTAAACTGAGATAGAAAACGCGTATTTGACAATGTTTCTCTATGTTTGATTGAACTTCTCAGCTCTCCCCACTTCTCCTCAGACGCGCGGAGCCCATGAGCTGAACGCCAAGCTTTTTCCACAGCTTATGTTCTTGTAAAAACAGCTCCAAGTACACACATTCTGCTCCGCGCTCCAGTCGGGGCTCCGCATGCCAAGTCAAGTATTTATTTTCATTACTTTTGAGACCACCAAAATTAATGTATCTTTCAGACAGGAAGAATTCTATTTATTATGGTGGATTTGAATCCCAGAGATGAAAGGAGAGCAGCGTGCATCTCGACAGCGACTGAGGCGGGGAGCAGGAGGACACGGCCCGACCTGAGCTCCCCTCTCTCCCCAGCACCAGTCCCTGCCTGCCCCAGTGTGTTTCCGTACAGCTGGACCACAGCACTGCGAACCTCCCCCCCTACCCCCCAAACACCACCGTAAATCCTGCTGCCGTTTTGGTAGTGAGGGAAAGCTTCGATGTTTTAACGGATTCCCCGTTTTCCTAAGTCACTGGTGTAGCTGCCGGTTGACGGTACAGCTGGGTGGGATGGGAGGATGCCAGAGCGAACTGCTCATCCCTGGGTAGCGGCACCCACAGGGAAAATACATGATTTCTCACCTGTTTTAGGTGCTGATCTCTGAACTCCACAGCACGAGCATGTTCCCGGGGGTGACAGGTGAAACGGCCAAGGCGAGCCATGTCTGGTGCTGGCCATGGCCCCACCAGCTGTTTCCTGTGATAAGCTGCACTCAAACCGGGATGTCAGCATCAGCCTGTGATGCTGAAGGAGGATGCTGGAGTACGATGGCTCCGCTATCGGTATGAATCAACTCCCTGTTATCATGACGAACCCTATCACGTGTTTCAAAGACCAGCCCAACCTGCTCCACTGCCCCGGGCTGTCCTGGAGCACGCATGTCCCTCGGGGCTGGCTGCGTGCTGGGAGGACACGCGCCCTGCTGTGTCATGCTTTGCTGAGAAGAATCCACACCCTGTTATCATGACGAATCCTATCACGTGTTTCAAAGACCAGCCCAACCTGCTCCACTGCCCCGGGCTGTCCTGGAGCACGCATGTCCCTCGGGGCTGGCTGCGTGCTGGGAGGACACGCGCCCTGCTGTGTCATGCTTTGCTGAGAAGAGGAATACATCACTGTTCACCCACGTTGGATCACCGTGTGGTAGAATGATACAAAGAAATAAAAACCACAGACAAAATCCGGGCTTGCTCAAGCACTTCCGCCAAGAGCTTGGAGGCAAATTTGGCCTCCGTTACTCTGAGAAATCCCCAGGGAAATCCTGCTCCTCGGCAGGGGACTCACACAGACAAGGTGCAAGCCGGTACACTGCGGGTCCTGGTCCCAGCAGTTGGCTTTTCCTTCACACCCTCCCTTTATCTCAGCGCTTTGGAGTGCTTCCTCAAGTGGGTTGCAGTGCCAGAGGACATCTCTGAGAGCTCCCACCAAATGCTCTCGTGATGTTAAAATAGCCGTTTAATTGTGGTGGTTTGTTTTTCTAAGTGGTGAATAAAATGCAGTTCCAAGTAACCGAACAGACGAGTTTGTTCGCTGGTCAGCAGTGCTCTCTGAGCTTCATCCTTCACAAAAACCAGCTCATGAAATGAAATGACACACCTGCCCTTCACCCAAGCCCACGGTCAGTCATTAAAGGTTCCCTAACGAAGCCATGTGGGAGGGGCTATGCCGCGGATGCACCCGTCACATTTGCTTTTCAGTGCATTTTTGACACGGGCTCCAGCGCTTCCCATGCTCCAGCAGCTACAGGAACTTTTGGAACTTCACTGGATGAGATCACCCTCCAGTTCCTGAGGTCTGAGGCGTGTTACGAGTTCATGCGGAGGGACACAGGAGTTACGAAAAGTCATACTGGCTGGAACAGGAGCCCATCATGTCCCTGCAGCCAGTCGATACTCACTGGCAATCAACGCCTCATGGTTTGCACAGTGGTCAGTGAACCCGTCAAACCACAGTCCCCCAACATTCTTCTCCTGGGAAGCGTCCCCTCAACCTGCAGCTCACTGAACGAGCACTGCTTGCATTACAAAGGTATTGACTAATACTTCTTGCTGTTGGTGGCAGTCCTGTCCTTCACGTTCTCCTCATCAGACACACCCAGACATTGTGGTGGTGGGAACGAGTGAGAAGCTGTGTCCTTGGACCTCCCACGCCATGCTCCCCTCTGC
>NW_010424314.1:3094-6635 GCF_000710305.1 Buceros rhinoceros silvestris
GAGTGAGAAGCTGTGTCCTTGGACCTCACACGCCATGCTCCCCTCTGCATTTTCACCCATATTCTGCCTGTATTTTTTAATTGTTCTGCTATGGATCACATCAAGACCTTCTCTGAAAGTGCAGAAATGAAATTCTAGTTTGTTAAAGGCCAAAAATGCTGCTGCTGTTGCTTTCTGATGTGTCTGGATTACCACCAAAATGTTGCTGCAGTCACCCTGCCCATTGGGAAGAAAATGGATTACATCTCTGTAACGACCTCTTAGAAAACATAACTTCACTTCTAGACCAGAGCCAGTCCAAGGATGGATCGGACTGCTCGTGGGCAGTGGTCATTTGCTGAGAACTCTCCTCAACCCTCACACTTGAGGGTCCCCTACATGGGGAGGCAGCCGGATTCTGCCATGGAGACGAGAGGGAAGTGTGGCGAGACTGAAAGGAAGACAAACCTCTGAGAAATCAGGCTTGGAAGCTCAGCACCTCATACAACAACTTGTTGCTTCTTCCATGAAGCTCGCGGATGCTCCAGACAGGTCCTAGATGCGTTAACGAGGCTCCGGGCCCCCGATGCACTTGCCTGAAGCAATGCCGGTTTGGAAGTCCTTGAGATACTGGACCATTAGACGGCGTTAATCAACGGACCGTTAATTCCAGGCAGCATTTGGTATAATTTCTCATTGCAAAACCTTCAGAGGAACTGTAACTTCTAGTTGCTTTCGTCGTCCCGGCTAACACCTCAAGGCTGGGTCCCAGTCCTTCAAGAGCGCCAAGAAAAAAGCGCTGCACTGGACACCGATAAAGGCGAGTTTGTGCTATCCACGGTGAGCACGAATTCAGCTTAATTGTTTATTACTCTGAGGTCTCTGAAGGATAAAGAATATGGCATAAAATATTCCTACCGCCTCAGCCGTTGTGAAAACATTCACAACCTGTTAAACAGCGGGGTCAGTAACTCTGACGTGATCTCGCAATTTGATTTCATTATATTTTAATTGTAAACGATCTATTCCAGGGCTCACGGAGGGAGGGTGAGAAGCTGGGACTGAGGGAACATTAAACTCCTGCTTTTTTTTTTACCTCTCCAGCCAGCTGTACTGCAGGCAGGTGCAACACAAACTCCCAAAGACCCCGCGAGCGTAACGAGAGCCTGACCTAGAGGGACCGAGCTGAACGGGCTTTTCAGCCCGCATGCTTATTCAATTCGCTCTGCGGAACGGCTGCCAACCAGGGGACGCGGTGCCAGAAGCGTGGTGGTTTTTTTAATGCAAAGTTGCAAAACCACAAAACTCATTTTTACTAGTGACCTAGCGGGAGAAGCTGGGACTGAGGGAACATTAAGCTCCTGCTTTTTTTTTTACCGCTCCAGCCAGCTGTTCTGCAGGCAGGTGCAACACAAACTCCCAAAGACCCCGCGAGCGTAACGAGAGCCTGACCTAGAGGGACCGAGCTGAACGGGCTTTTCAGCCCGCATGCTTATTCAATTCGCTCTGCGGAACGGCTGCCAACCAGGGGACGCGGTGCCAGAAGCGTGGTGGTTTTTTTAATGCAAAGTTGCAAAACCACAAAACTCATTTTTACTAGTGACCTTTTTACCACTAATTGTCGGGGTACTTGAAAAAAAAAAAGAAAAAAAGAAGTTACTTTGGTCAGAGCCGAACCGACATCCCAGAAATGCTCCTCCAGCAGCTGTTCCCCAGCCCCGCGCTGTTTTCCCTGAGTTTGCCTCCAAACTAGCCTGGGTCCTGCTCCGATGAGTCAGACAGCTCCTCGCATTGGTGCTTTTTTTTTTTCTTGCAAAGCAGCTTATGATTGCGAAATAAATCACCAAAAAAGTATCTGGAGCGTTGGACAGAGGGAGCAGGGGGTGGGGGTACAGACGAGGAGAGGCTCCAGGGCCGTGGCTGCACCAAATGCTGCAGGACGGTGGCTGGTTTTTTCCCTCTGAGAACACACAGGTCTGTTTTACTTTATTTTTACAGCGTTTTTAGACACGGACTAGTCCGTAGTTACAGCTGGACTCCTCTCCCTATGAGAGCTCAACCAAGTTTTGATCTCCTTCGCCCAGGTTTTAACACTGATTCATTCCCTAATTTCATTAGAATTGGCGACATGTAAGAGGTGTGTTTGTGAGCAGAGCCTGACCTACTTTTTCCACCTCCTCTGCCGAGCGTTGTACGAAGGGATTTAGCCAGTGCTCAGCTGGGGGCACTGGGACTCTCCGCTGGGCGACCTTTCAAGCCCATCCAGTTCTGCGCTCTCCATACACCTCCACAGAGAATCCCAATTTCCAGTGAAAGAAAGGAGACCAGTCAACTGCAGCAAGTCCCATAAACTAAACCAACCCCATCTTCTTGGGCTGCTCTATTTATTTTCTTTGCCGTGCTGCAGTTTCAGCTAAAACGCTGTAAAAGCTGGTCTCCGTACATCGTTTCTATGCACTGAAATACTTACTCTGGAAATGCCTTAAAACGTCGACAGTTGATAAAAATGCCCAGGAGAGCTGAGCGGCAGCGTCCCAGGCCAGCAGGTACCTCACAGGAAGGGTGTGCTGCTTCTTCAGCAACACCCCCGAACTAAACAACAACCCCCCGCCCTCCATCCAGCCTCCTGCCCGGCCTGCCGGTCCCGAGGTGCTGCCGAGAGCAGCACCCAAAGCTGCTTGGGGTCTGCTGGAATCCACGGCAAAGCTCCCAGCTCCGCCAACGGGCCCGGGCTGTCAGGACGTTGTTCCTGTCGTTGCTTTTACGAACAGCACATTGAGAGATTTCCTGCCCAAACGAGAAGGAAGCACGATTGCCACACAGCAGCTGATGGCTGGTGGCTTGGGGACAGCGCTGCGTCACATCCCTGCGGATCCACCTCCGATGAGGAAGGAAACATCCCCTCCACCCAGCGATTGTCACTGCTGGGTTCGTTGGCTACTTCCAGCCTTTGCCTCCCAAAAAAGTTCATGTTGCCCCAGACTCCTTGGGCGATTTCCTCTGCCCCTTCACTCCTCCACTGAGCCCAGCAGCTGCTGCTGGTTCGTGCACACGGGGAGAAAGCACCTTGCTCTGGTTTTTCTGTCTGTCAGCGCATCCCAGTTTTCTCTTTGCCCTTTTTCCTCACTTCCTGGAAAACACTCTTGGCCTCTAACTTGTCCTGCCTGGTTTATAGCAGCATTTAACATTCAAAACCAGCCCTGACAATTGGCCGGTGGCTGGGTCACACGGCAGCTCCCCACCTGGCTGCGCTCAACCCGCTGGGACGTGGTTTAGTGGAGCACAAGAACACCCGCTAAATCGTAACCGACAGCAGCAGCCGCCTTCACGCTGGGCTCCAGGGGAAGGGGCTGGGCGGGCAGGAGCAGTTCCCCGCGGCCGCCCGCATCATGGCTGATCTTGCCCCCGTCCCCATCCCGCTCCTCTCCGAACACCGGCTTTGGGAGGCTCTCTGCTTTCGGAGACACGGCTGGAGCAGTAAACAGTTTACGGAGTTATTTACAGCTCAATTTACCGAGCGTCCTACCGGAACGACGAAGGAATGCTGCGGCGGGGGGCCGCC
>NW_010424314.1:6724-8309 GCF_000710305.1 Buceros rhinoceros silvestris
GCCGTCTCCCGAGGGCGGCCAGCGGGAGAGAAGCCTTCTCCGAGGACTGAATGAGTTTTGAACCCCTCTCCTTCCTCCACTCCCCAACCACCTAACCAGTTACAACACAAGCCTTACACAGGAAAACTGAATGTCGAAAATGACAGAAACCCAGAAATGCAATCAAAGAACAGCCGAAAAGGGGTAACCTATAATTTTCAGGGTTTTTTTTCCTCAGTTATCCCAAAGGATCTGCCCTTGAGCTCTGCCAGAAGCCTGGGTAGATGGGCGATTTGTCAGGGGAAAAAAGCGCCGTGGCAGCAGGGCTGTGTTCAGAGGGAGATGCTAACAGGGCAGGCTCCTCATCCCACCCCAGCGTCTGGTTTTGCTTGGACTGGATTTCGAATTTCACTTTTATTACCTCTGAGCCTGAATTTTTTTCAAGGAAGCCCTCCAAAATCTTTGAAATTTTGCTCTCATTCAAAGGCAGGGAATTTTACCCTCAATTTACGTGAGTACAGAGACGAGAGAGCCCAAGGCAGTTTGGAAACACGCAGCTGAGAAGGTCTCCTACAATCCCCACCACAGAATGGGGCCGCTCGGCATTTCCCAGACAGCTCTGTTAATCCGTGGCTGAATTCGTTAACGTGCATGTGTGGGGCTCCTTAACAGAAACCATCTAGAAGAGCGCAAGTGGCCTCTGCCTTAACAAAACACCAGTTACGTCAGAACTACAGAAAGGTGGAGATCTGCCTTCCAGGGAATGGCTCTAAAAATGAGTTCTCCGAAGCTGCAGCAGAACCACTGTCTCACCTGTGGTTTGGGGCTCCTCCAGGAGCTGGTTCCTCCAAAGGCAGCAGTGACCCTGTCCTGACGAACAGGGGCTATCTCCCCATCAAGACCTAAGGCACAGCACTGCCTCTCCAAATCACGGCCAAGATTTCTCAGACCAGCGAACAGACATTCTCTAGACAGTGTGATGGGCACCTCAGACCTCAGCTGGTCCGACCGGGGCTGGGTGAATCTGCAAGCAAGGGCAGGAGGAAAGCCCAGCGCTGGCTACGGAGCAGTGGGGCAGCACCGAGCCGGTTCCTTGCTCCACGCACCGGGCACAGCTTGAAGCGCAGCAGCAGCAGATGCTGGGCGCTGGCACAACAGCTGAGGAGCAGCAACGGCAGCCAAATGAATGAGGTCTTTAGCACCCTGCAGCTGCAGCCACCTGGGCTCTGCTGGCTCTCCTTGCCCTGGGAGGGGACATGGTGGCATTCAGCCTCTCCGCTTGCTGCCCGTCGCTCCGATCAGCGCAAGTGACTCGGGAACTCCGGTTCCCTCTAAAACCCACCTCGCTGCTCCCTGCCCAGCACTGCCTGGATTTTAGCACAACATACCAGGGACACCACGGAATTCTGGCACCCACTACGCGCACACAACCTGTCACGGCCCCTCCAGCTGCTCCGTGTGTCTGGCTCCAGCTATGCTCTCGGAGACAAGCCCTTGCTGGCCCTCTCCTGGGGAAGCCCACCGGCACAAACACCAGCCCACCTCCTCGGCTGGGCCAGGAGCACGCGTCGCTGAAAGGAACGGGGCTGCCGCAGATTCTGCCCGC
>NW_010424314.1:8442-21374 GCF_000710305.1 Buceros rhinoceros silvestris
GGCCTGCCGCAGATTCTGCCGGCTGCGGGCACGTCCCACAGCTGTTGTATGTGACCTCTCCTCCCTACACCGTCTGAATTTGCTGGGCTTTGAGAAAGCATGTACTCACATAAACAAATCCAGACACAGCAGGAGAGGAACCTGCGTGAGGTTTGATATGACAACGCTGCCCTCAGTTACACTTTCTTGAACGAGAGCAGATTTGGATAGTAACAAGGCACAGACCTAATTCTGATTATTTTTACACCAGTTGCTCGGGGAGAATGAGGAGTGCTTTACCCTGGCACTGGTGCAACACCAGCCGCCGCTGCTGTTCAGTGCCCTGGCCGCTTTCTCCGCAATACACTTTCAAACATTTGCGCGGAGCTGCGAACAAAGACATGAAACACCAGCCGCGTGCAGACTTCAGAAATGAAAAATAAAATGTCCAGGAAATCCCTGCAAGGTTTTGGACTGAACAGGAAGATACACCACACAACTTTTTCAACTTCTTTTTCAACTTCCAAGCAGCAGAACGCCAAAACGCGAACGGGCAGGGCAAATTGAGCACAAATAAAATATTCTGCGGACTGGGTTAGAAATTAAGGCAGTGTTTATTTTTTTATGCTTTACACTTTGGCCAGCATTTATCCCAAATGAAGGCAGCAAATGTTATTAGATTTCATGGAATGTAAATAAACAGTTATTGGTAAATACATTTTGGTGGTCTGCTTGTTACGCTGCATGTCAGGAAAACTATAGGGAACTGGCAGGAGTTCAGACGTCTTCAAGGAACACAGAAAACAGACATATTTTACTAATTATAGCTAACAAAAACACTCTGAGATTACAGTTAAATTACATTAAAACATAACTCGTTGGCAAAGGCTGCGAGCATTATGCTCTGCCTGTATCTTTCGGTATAATGTTTCATCGGAACAGAGCACTAACATCAGGAAACCCTGGCCCAGACCGAGCCGCTGCGGACCCTCCGGGCTGGGCTGGCCGGTCACTTCGCGCCCCGTGAGAGTTTCCATAGGTCCAGTGCAGTTTCCAGGAGGGCGAGGAGCTGTGTTTGCCCTCAGAGGGGTGACCTGATGTCTTCATCTGAGCCTGCGCAGATGGGAAGGGAAGGGAAGGGAAGGAAGAGAAGGCACCTGCTAAATGCAAGGGGCTGTGTGGCGCTGGGGAGGGCTGGGGGGGCAGGAGCGGTGGTGGGTGGAGAGCTCCACGGCTGTGGGTCCTGAGGGCAGCTCCTGCATCCACCACACCCTCTGGCCAAGGTCTCGCTGAGCTGAGCTGAGTGCCGTGGCTGCACCGCAGCAGCGCTCTGCTGCGCCTTCTGCTTCTCTCTTCTGGGACGTCTCTGGGACATCACATCTACGGGACAAGGAGAGACAGCAGTGACGGCTCTGGCCTGGGGTCCTCTGTGGGGTGCAAAGTCATGCTACGGCACAGCCATGTACCCAGGCACCTCCAGCAGCTGACCAGGCAGCTTAAATCAGGCCCAAGCCAGGAGCTCCCACCCACATTCCAGCTGACCGTTCACCTCCTGACAGGGCTGGAGCTGGACAGCCCAGCCGCACGTGCGAGATGCGCAGGAGGTGTCTGTGGCACGGCTGCTAAGGTCCCTGGCAGCCCCCGGGAGCGCCTCCACCCCTGCACCCCCTCACCACTCCTCCCCTCTTGCTACTGGCCCTGGCCCATGGCATTAGTGCCCTGCCATCGAGGTGAACCGGTCCTGCCAGAGCAGCCCCGTCTCAGCGCAGGAGGAGACACCTGTGGTACCTGGCTGCAGGTACCGGTCTGCAATGACACAACCATTTCCTTCCTTCTGCCAGTGGATCTGAGCACACAGTGGCCCTGGCAGGGCGAGGCAGCGCGGCTGCTAGCTCCGCTGTGCCACGATGATCATCTGTTTTAAAAGCAGGTAAATCTGGGAGTCATTTAATCTGACCGTTCAGTGCGACCGTAGCTCAGACAAGCAGACAGGCGCGTCTCGTTGTGTCTGCCAAGTCAAGGAAGGGATTATACAGGCTCATCGCCGCAGAATATTAACAACGCTCGTGCTGCTGTGCCCCGCTTCATCCGCACACGGTTGCTGTGGCTCGGGATATCCCAGCGTCTACGCCCGCGCGTAAAGAAATCCCCTAATGAAATCACGCTTCCCCATCACCCCACGGTAATCTCTTCACTTGGACTGTCTTTGTGTCACATTTAAGGCCCATTCTTTGCTGGGAAGATTTTTACAGGGGATCTGAAGTTTAAAAGAAGACAGATGACAAGCTGTGATCGCGAGGCGGAGAGGCTCACCATATGGAAATAGAAAGCCCTGGCTCCCTCCTCCATCCCTCCTCCCCCCTCTCCTGCCGAGTTTCTCTACTTCACATGATGCTATTGGGATTTGAAGATCAGAATACAAATTGAATTATTAAACGAGGAACAACAACAACAACAACAAAAAAAGACTCAGGCCTTTCCTCTCCATCCTCCCATGCGCTCAGTAATTATAAATCAAAGCGGGGAAAACAGCTCCGCTGGAAGCTGGCACTGGGACACAGCCCAGTTGCCTACAGAGGACACAAAGCGCAGGCGACACGTATGGGCCTTCGCATGCTACGGGCGGTGGACGCAAGGGTTGGCTCTACGGCTAAGGAATTATTTTAATGGCAGAGACTTATTTGTTATGGGGCGTATTTATTATATTATTTATTATTTACTTACTGGGAAGAGCTGAAGCACCGTTCCTCGATCCAGGGTGTTTCTCCAACACTGGACTCCCCGCCACCAAAGGCTGTGCCGTGTCCCCCAAGAGAGGACAGCCGAATCTCCAGCTAGTGCTTTGTAGGCATTAATGACGATGACCTTAATGTGTGGTAGCAATCCCTTAACCTAAGGAGTCAAAGAGAAACAAATTAATCCATTTCAGCTGGACAGAACCTGAGACAGGTAGTTTTTGAGTTTATTTTGGTCTGGCAAATTGTCAGAGAATCACAGAATGGTTTGGGTTGGAAGGGACCTTAAAGATCACAGAATCTGAGAATCATTTTGGTTGGATGAGACCTTTAAGATCACTGAGTCCAACCATTCACCGGGCGCTGCCAGGGTCCCTAAACCATGTCCCTCCAACCACGTCCCCTAGATCACCCAGTTCCACCCCCCTGCCACAGGTAGGGACACCTTCCACTAGACCAGGTTGCTCACAGCCCTGTCCAACCCGGCCCTTTAAACAGGTCAGTGACCTGGCCAGTCTCTAGTCTGGAGAGCTGGTCTAGAGGGTGACCACACCAGACCAGCCGGAGCAGGCAGGACCCGCTGCAGGAGCAGCTGCCGAGGGCTGAGCCCATCCTGGGGCAGGAGAAACTGTGAGTCCAGAGGGGACTCACTGCCCGTGCTCTGGCTGCCAGCCCTCATGCCTGCACCCGCGGGAGCGGTGAAAAACCCTAAGCACACACTGCGGGTCCCAAGTTTTGAGAAATTTGACCCCGTTTTCAACACTGGCTTTGCAAGGCTTGGGCTCAGCTGCTGGCCTTGGTAGCCAGACGTACCAAATAAGCACTTGGTCCCCCTTACTGCAGATTTGGGCGATGGACGTCCCATTTAGGCACCGTGTTTGAACACCGGTGCCTTGTAGCCAAAATAAACAGCTGAATCAATGCTGCACAGAGCCTAAGCCGAGCACGTCCCGCAGCCGAACTCAGATATACACTGTACTCCATCGGCAGGTCCTGGAGATGGCAAACTGAACCTGCTTTTATAGTGTGCCAGCGCAGGGACCTGTTCCCAATTTGCAGATTTGGCCTGTTGCATTCTAAAAGATGTTTAATACACCCGATGCCTGTTTGTGTTAATGTTTACCATTGAAGTTTTTCATTATTTGATGTTGTATTTGGCCACAGCATTAGAATTCCATTGGATCGACTGAAATCTAGTGTCAAATCAAAGCCAAAGAAGCGTCTTTGTGATAGACCTTCAGCTCCCATCCAACCATGTCACAAAAAAAATCTGCTGTAGGTGTTTTCCTTGTAGCTTTTCTCCCTTTTGCCAAAGAAAGGGCAAGCACTTTATTTATGAGCTGTTGTTACACACGTGGCTCTGGAAGAGCTGAGCCCAAAGCCACGGACTCGCAGGGAGGTGCACGGCGCCCTGCCAGGGCCACACAGGTCTGTCCCGTGCCTGGGTCAAGCACGAGCGAGGACAACTGTCACCTCCCTCGGAGCGCCTCTCCAGGCCTCGTCATCTGGGATAAACGCGTTACCTAGAGCCCTTCGTACCCGCGAACCGAGGCACCCTGGGGACAGCGGACGGGCTATTCTGCTGCTTGAAAATCGCCTGTTGCTACCTGGATCATGATCAACCTTTGAAGCCTGAACAGAAACCACCTTCCCTCCCTGCTAGAGCCCAGCACTGCAGGGAGAGCACTCCTGTCCTGAGAAGCCCGAGGCCTCCATTCACAGCATCACTTAAGCACCCGCCTAAAAGCAGATGGCTGCTCTAGGACATGCTTAGAACCAAGCGACTGTGTTAAGGCGGTGCCTAACGAGAGATGTGCCTGAGCCGGGGGCCTGGCTCTCAGTCCTGCCCTCCCCTCTCTGCACATCTGCCTCTGCTCGCAGGCTAAGGACAGGATTTTTTCTTGGAAACCCAGTGATACAGGATCAGGAGTTGATCCCCAAGTGCTGTGGGGAGTCACAAGCCTTGGGGGGATGCTGAGGCTTGGAGCCCACGAATCATGCACGCGCTTACAAAAGCCCCGGCTTGGCTCAGCCAGTCCGGAGCGCAAATAAATGGAGGAGGTTTGCCTAGGTCCAGATGTGCCTGAATTCAAAGGGACCTGGAAAATACGATGCGCTGGATGAAAAACTGGGAAATGGCATTTCGACATAAAACCACGAGGGTAGGTCTGAAAAGCAGCCAGCAGATAATTCTCCCAGCGAGTTAAAAACGGGGGTCTCGGTGAATAACCCAGCTTTCAGCCCACCAGCGGACTGCCGAAGCAGACGATCACGGTTCACACCACCTCCCTTCTCCAGAAAGTTCTCTCCAAGTTCCTCATCAAAATGAAGATCAGATATTTTGTATTCCAGTGAACTTTACTTTCTCTTTTCAGGATGGTGTTTTTTGATTTTAAAGGTTATTGATTAAATGATGGAAATGTCAGCTCAGTACATAAGAGCATTTATTTTGACAGTATTAAAGCGGCCTGTTCTGATTAATGAAGGGTTCCTGCTCTCCTCCAAACGGCATGTTCTTCTGAAACAGGAAACAAAAATCTTGTCTGCAAAACTTTGCTCAGCTTTAGTTAAATGCTGAGACTCCAAGAAAAAAGACCTGCAGCACTATACTGCAGTAACGGTTAAAACTTCCAACACAAAGCAGCAGCTCTGGAAAGCACACCGACCCCGCGAGTACTCCTTGAAATACTCTCTTCAGGAGCTACACAAGAAGTTGGACAGTTTGGGGAAACCGAAGCCGCATTCCAGTGGTTGCAGGCCACTGCGATGACCCTTGTTGGGGTCAGATGGAGATTTCGGCGCTTGCCGATACCGCGGCTTACTGGACTGTACATATTTCTGCATACAGATGTGTTAACCCTGACTGGCACCACCTTAGTATGTTATTCTCGAAGGAACACACTGGCTAACAGCCTTCGAGATCCCAGGGATCCCACTTCTCACTGGTGCAAAAGCGAAGTAAACCAGCTTTCTCCCAGCACTGGTACTGACCGTAGAGCTCGGGTGGAGATGGTTTACCAGATCCTCCCACACCAGCCTCCCCTTTTCCAGTGTTCCTGCTAAATTGCACTGTTCAAAGGGACGAATAGGTTAAGGTTAGCTTTGTACTCGCTGCTGCTGTGGCTACCTGCTGCAAAACCACCTCTCAGCATTTGAAGGTTTGGGAAATTGTTCCCTCCAGAAAAAAAATCGACACTTCTCACTGACGTGGGCAAAGCTGTGAACGCCGGGGCTGGTGCTCAGCAACAAGCTTCTCTCCTCACCATCACCGCTGTCTCCTCCTCTCTCTGGGTATCTCATCTGTGGCACCTCATGCCTCGAGCTGAGCTTCTGGAGCTGCCCACTGGCTTTGAATGCTGTCCCCTGGTTTAGTGGGGGCCACCTGCAGTTGGGTCAGTTTGAAACCCACCCTGGCCACCACCAACCACTTCAGCTTCTGCACCCTTGGGCTGAAAAGCCCATCTGCCACCTAGGACCAACCCCTCAGAGGCTGTTCCTCACTTGATGCTGGCAGGAAGAGAAGGGTGCGTGTTCCTTTACAAGCAGCAGGCACTAATTTCCTCTTTCGTAAAAGGCCTTTTGTCCTCACACGGGGCCCGAAGCAGCATCTAGCTTAAGTCTATACAGGACGACTCAGGCAGGTGGATCTGGCCATTACGCGATAGCTGGGCCAGCCTCTGGCGCGTAAACTGGACTGCTCCGCTGGCTCCACTGAGCAGACCCATCTTTTACTAACGGAGGATCTAGTCCAGGGCGTGTCAGAGCTTGCTGCAGCAGTCCTGAGATGTACCAGCTACCAGCCTGGCCTCCAGACAGAGCTGTCATGCCTGTCACTTCCCAGTAACATGGGTATTGTCGTATCGATGTTACGGCATCAGAGGAAGCTTATAGCACACGTATATGTTACACATTAACCACAACACTCACGGTCCTAGAAAGGTCTGATAAGCCATGATTAAACTTAATTATGGATTATTTTATATTACCTACCTCCAAGCACTGTGGAAAATTGCTTCCTTTTAACTGCCTTGGCTGGCTTTCTCTGACCACACACATACTGGGGGATATTTTCCCGTGATTGATGTATTTGTTTACCGAGCTCCTTGCTCAGATACAGGCCGATTCTCCCTTTAATCAGAGGTGTGAACACCTTAACAGCTGTCAGAGCCCACATTCACCTCTTGATTAAAAGACATCTTCCCACTTACATTAAAGAACTAGATGGAACAAAGCAAATCCATATTCTCAGCACAAGACTCACACAAACAGTTGTTTTACGGTGGTGTACTTGGCCCATTGGCTTGTCGGCAAGTTGCATCTCACAACAGAAATGGTTTTTTCTCTTTTTCCCCCCTTTTACCAATGAGTAGATGGAAGGGGTGTGGTGGGTTGTTTTTTTTGCCTTTGCCTAAGGGTGAAAAGCTCCATGAACATCAGTTTTCACTCGACTTCCTCTCCCTGCTTATCTACGCTGGCTATTACGCTCGTTCGCTACAGCAATATTACCAATAGAATAAACACGTCAAAATTCAGAAGCACAAACAAGTTCATCCGTGACACTAATTTCGCCTGGCAAATAATTCGCCTTGTTTCTGCAAGGGCTTCAATTTCTTGTGGATTCAAAGCAAATGCATCTTTAATTTGATGCCTCAGTCGTATTTTTCTTCCCCAATCTCATTAGAGTAAAAATAGCAAGGGTATCCATATGATTAAAGACTTCATGTGCAAGAAAGCAATCTGGTCATAGTGCTCCTTAGCTTTATGTACTTCTTTCTATTTGACAACATTAATTTGCCATCTGTCAGCTCAGTTACATAGTTTACTTGCTGCTTGCTTGGCGTTCACCTCCCCCTGTTCTGCTGTCAGCTGGTTTTAATAGTTGGGCCTCCTTGAGTGGGCCATTTATGCAGATTTGAAACAGGAGAAACCCTCAAAACTGACCATATGGGAACCCACTTTGTACTCCCCAGGCCGACATCGCCATGCACAGATCTCCCCCACCGCCCCGGCACCCCCAGCACTTAAAAAGAAATCACATTTTTCCGCATGTCCACAGCACCTTTCACCCGGGGGACTCCGGAATGCCGGCAGCAGATACGGACAGCCGGGTTCCGCTCTCTTGGGCAGGTCTGCGGAGGTCAGCTGGACCGTGCAAGATTTCCAGGGAGCTACATTCAGCCCTAGGATGAAATCAAATACATGGTTAAAAAATAATCACTAAAGTCACGCAAGAAAGGGGGCCAACACAACTCTTAACACAGCCCTCTGCCATCACGGGTGGCCTGTGGGGCCACGCGCTGCTCTGCCGGGTCCAACGTGCAACACAGAGCTGATATTTCCCTCACACCCATCAGCAATGACCGTTAGGGATGTACCAATCCATGATGGATTTTTCCATCATTTGTGGTAACTGTCTGAATTCCTCACAATGTTCCTCTTTCATCTAAAAGCCTTAATTCTAGGGGAAAAAAATGAATGGGGAGATGGTGAGGAGAACTGGGAGATGATGTTTTACTACCAAAACACGCGGGGTTTTGGGGAGGAATGGGAGCATCTAGTTCCCAACTTCCAACTCCTCCAGATACCCGGCAGAGTAGCAAAATGATGGCAGGTTTTCATCTGCAAAACACCATTTTTTAGAAGTTTTCCCCAAAACATTGATATTTTCAGTATCTTCTGAATCTACTTCACCGTTATTACGGTCCCTTTAGTGTGTGCTGTCTCTGAACGCTTCCTACAAAGGAATAATAGTATACAAATAGCATTTTTCAAATGATCCTCCAAACACTTCAGCATGTTTGTAAATGTTTTGTTGTTACAGTTCGTATCTTCTGTCTTCCAAAAGCCACCGCAGGGAGCGGAGCCCGGTGGGCAGCGGCTCAGCCTTTGTGTGAACAATCGTCACTCCCTCTTGCCGAGGCTGAGAAGGTAAGAACTGAACACTCCTCATTTCTTGGAAACGCCCTGTTTTGGGGGACAAAACAAGATGCTGTTAGAGCAGCATCTCTAGAGCCCCTGGGATGAGGGGCTGATGCAGGAGGTGAGCCTGGCTGTCGGATTGACACGACTCCATCGGCAGAGGCATATTTTTCCAGAACCCAAACATTTAACCCTCCAAAAGACATATCTGATGTTAAAAGTTATGCAAATAAAAGGAGATACGTTAGCTTATACATCTGAAATACCACTAATTCATCTGAACAAACAGGCAAACCAGTTCTGTCCATTTTCCTTCCAGCCAGCTGAAGAGTTTCAGGATTCTCGGGGGCACTGAAATGAAAAGATGGTCTTTTCTCTGAGCAGAAAGCCAACAGCCAGGCTGATAACTGCTTGGTTCACAGGGGAAAGCAGAGCTGTGCACAGCCAGCGCTCAGGCCAACGGCTTCGTGGCTCACCCAGCCTGCTAAGCGCTGCCCTTCGCCAGTCATTCCCCACCTAAACCATGCCAGGGCAAGGCTACTTAGAAGGGTCTTCATGTTCAGGAGTAGCTAAACCACCCGCAGAAAAGAGAATGAAGTGGTTTGTATCGACATGAGAATTCATTTCATACCAGGGCTGCCTCTGCTTTGCTTATGCCCCGTTTCAGGAAAAGGTGACAGTATCAGGGCTCGTGGCTTGTTTGCACTGGTAGCTGTGGGATTTTTCCCTGGTTGCCTTTTCAAAAACTCATTTCCAAGTGATTTGAAAAAAAAACATAAAGCCTTAAAATGTTTTAAACTGAAAAGACAGAGGCAGATGTAGAACTGTGTCTCAGGTCTCGTTAGTTTACACACAACGGGCCCTGATCCTTCCTCACAGGAAGGCTGCAAAGGGATGTTCATCTGGGTGACCACCACCCACTTTGATCTTCTTTGCTCATATCAGTCCCGAAATCCAGCGCAAAGGCTGGACAACATCAGCAGAGGGTGCCTGAACTCAGACCACACATTACCTGGCGCTCAGCTGAACGCAGTTTCGATCCACACCCCGGGGAGGAAAAGAGCCAGCGCTGGGGCAGGTCCTGGTCAAGCAATCCAGAAGAGAGCTGCTGGTGATGGGGAGAATAGGGTGATCCTACCTAGGGCAGGTTGGTCAGTGGGCTGAATGCAGGCAAGAAGTCAGGCGGGGAGGCTGACAACGCCTTGAGTCAGGACTAACCCTTCCAGAACAGCAAAGACTTGGGCTATCAGACTTCCTAGCTCTGATAGCCCAACCCTGGTATAAGGAGCCATGAGAAGATCACCCCAGTACAGGGAAGTCTGACTGTGAGACAGAGCCAAAGCAATACCTCCAGCACAGCTCCCCCGATGGGAGCCCAGCCAGATGTGTGCTGCCTCTGGGGCTGGAGCACTCTCATAATTTATAACAGTCTCCAGGCTGCTCTCATTTATGTTGGGGGCCAATGCACAGCTCGCTTCAGACAGAGTTCAAAGGCTGCCCCGAGCTGCTCTGCATGCGGGCTGGCCGCCGGCCCGCACCCAGGTCAGCAGCTGGCACCGGCCACTTGCCAGATTCGGCTTCCAACCCCATGCTGGGCTATCTCGTACAGATGGGGCTGGCAACCAGCTGGCTGCTCGAAGAGGTTACCAGTGGCCCCTGACACCTCCTCCAGGTACCCCGACAAGCACTGCTTTGCATCACCTTTCTGCAGCGGACAGATACGCCCAGACTCATGCAGCCGGAGCAACCTTCTAACTCCCAAAAGACATCTGAACCCGGGTTTAGGTTGACAAAGCTCACCCCATCACTGCCTGGCAAAGACGCTTCACCTAAACTGGGTACCACAGGCAGCACCTCACTCTTCCAAAACACAACGACTGCTCCAAACGCTTCCCAGTATCAGCACGTTTGGGTTCAGGTATCCAAATATTTCAGAGTGTTCTTGGGGGCTGTAAGCTCCGCACTGCTGGCCGAACCCTGCCTTGTGTAGGCAACATGCTGGTGCAGATGACAGAAGCTCTAACGGCAAAACAAATCCATCAACACTTTGACCAAAACAGAAAGAGTGGAAAAAAAGAACATCAACATGATGCTGTCGGCAAAACTTGGCAGAAGTGTTCCGTTTCAGAAAGCCGAGCCGTTTACATTTACGAGAAGGCCTGACAGCTTTTGGGACGCGCTGTCTTCACAGAGGCTGGATTCATTTTAGAACCTCATTCATTTGCACGGGGTTTAGTGAACCAACCAGTCCTCCTCCTCCTCCTCCTCCTCCTCCTCTCTGGAAAGGCTCATTAGCTCAGGGAAACAGTGTGAATGGGAGTTGTGGGGGGCTACAAGTAATTACACAGGCACCTTAGAAATAAATCACGACGGTACTGTTGATATGACTGCAAACCTGCAACTGATCCTCGTTTTAGCCTGGGAGAAGGTCTTCAGCAACACTCTATAAACTACAAAGAAAAGAAAAGGAAATTGACTTTAAAACCAACATTTTAATAATACTGAGGTGTTGACAAACCCCTTGGAGAGCAAAGGCTCCATCACACGGGATGGACTCACCGCCTGGGAAGTGGCTCCTGGCATCCGCTGGGGCTGTTCCGTTAGCTCGGTGACCCCTGTTATCACCGAGTGCCGTGGTGGAGAGCAGGCTGCTGGGATGTAAAAGGCTGGCACTGGCTAATTTGCCACCGGCAAACGCTGCTCCCCGGCAAGAGCAATGGCCGAGGCAGGACCACCCTCACGGCGACGGGAGGCTGCAGAGCCGTGGTGCTTCGCAGCATCGTGAGACGTGAAATGGGAGCACAGAGCATTTGTTCACAGGGAATCCCCCAGGGAATTGGAATGTGCGCTCCCAAAGCGTGTCTGCAGTTACCTGCACGTGCCTGGGATGGAAACGTGAGCTCAAACTGCCATGTGCTGTCTAGCACGTGAGTCGGTATGACCCGAGATACACTAGCCTTGTGCTGTTCAGCGTGCGCATGCAGTGATGATTTCCCCTGGAAATGCACAAGCCAGGCTCCCGGTCACACTGATACCCCAAACACACTCAAAGTCACTCTGGCTTTCAGCAGGCCACGCGACACGTGACATCCCAACGTCCTACACACACAGTGTGCTGTCAGTGCTAACAGGGACATAACGATGCTGGTGGGAAGGATGGACCTGTGAAACTCCCCCTGGTTACACCAGAAAAATTAAAACCCGGAGGTTCGGGATGCTCTTCCGGAAGCCTGGTTACACCAGTTCAGTGCCTAGAGACCCGAGCTAGCCCCAGCTGCAGCAGCCATGCCCTCTTGAAAATCACAGGTCTTTCCAGGGCTCTGCTGCCTTCCCTCGAGCGGGGTAATGGTTTGGACTGCCTTCTCGTCAACGCCTGTCTCCTACACGCGAGACAGACAACGTCCCAGAGCCAGCAGCTCTGTCACCTTCACAGAAGCCAGGCTGACAAACGTCATGTTGATTCCGTGTTAGGTGCAGAGACTCAGCTCTCTGCAGCACTGCGGGCCGTGAGACCCAAACCTGCCAGCGACAGGCATTTGAACCCCGACTGAAAACCTGTGTAACGCAATCAAAAAAGCCACAGAAAATCTCATCAGAGCGCAGCGGCCCAGACGCGCAGCTGATGCACCCTGCTACCTCTCGACTGGTTTTGATAAAATGAGGCTCTTCCCAGCCAGCTGAGAGTGTCTCTCTGGTCTGGGGCTCGGGCAGGCTTTAGAGGCACACAGTAACCCCAGTGATTTTACAGCACAGAGCCGCTGAGCTGAGCCTGCTGAGCAGAGCGGACAGGCTGCGATGGCTCCCGGTAGCCACCTCACCATTCGTCATGTCAGTCATGCTTAGGTGGCTTAAAGGAATTAGTTTTCCACTTAATTTGGGAAATATTCCCAGAAAGTCTCAACTTCTGACTACAAATAAAAGCTGCTGAGAAAACACTTTACTGCGCTTGGCCACCTTTCGGCACAACACCGCGCTGGACGAGCAGCTCCGGGGCAGACCAGCCCGGCTCGCTGTGCTGCGGACACGCTGAATTCACCCACAGTCCACGAGGAGCCAAACGGGCTAGAGGTCTTCTGCAGCTATCTGCTAATTAGTACTACGTGTCCCCCTCCTGACCCACGTTCTTGGTGCCAGACTCTTTGAACGTGGCCTATCGGGTATTTACAAACAGAACTGGTGTCAGGCGAAGGAATCACTGCAGGGGCGACTCTCACTACTCCGTGTCTCTCACCCGATGCACGCTGTGACCCCAGGGCAGTTCACCTGGCAAGGGCAGAGCAGCTTCTTTTCCGGGACGGA
>NW_010424314.1:21483-35232 GCF_000710305.1 Buceros rhinoceros silvestris
CGCAGGACTTGCCACGTCACAGAATAGATCACAGCGCAGCAGCTGAGGTAATGTTTAAATCCTGGAGTCACTGGATATGCAGTGGTTTAGGACCGAGCCATAATGCAATTTGTTTCCCACAGATAAACCAGGCTGGGCAAAACCCAGATGTTATTCGCACTGAAGATTTCTGTGTGGGTGATGAGCGCACAGGTGCTGTCACAACCTTTGTGGCCACGCAGGTTTACAGCAGCTAAACACACTAACCCCTTCACCTGATCCAGCCGTTCAGTACAGCGCCCCACCGATATTCCACACGTCCACATCCCGCATAGCCCAGGGAATCCCACAGGTGCCTCTGCTCACCTCTCCCCAGCTACAACCCGCCACCAGGTCCAGCACAGGACACCCTCCGCTCCCCAACCTCCACCTCTCCCCACCCGTGTATCACCCACAGCACCACAGCTCACTGTGCTGTGACTAGAGGGACAAAGAAGCTGCACTTCACCATATTTCGGTCATGCCCTGCTATTTCAACCTGCTAAAAGGGAACTAACCCCCCTTAAATAACAGCGTTCTCCAGATCTCCTTGTCCTTAACGCATGCTGCCTTCCCGGGTCACCTGCAGGAGAGTGGGTGGGGGGCAGGCAGCAGAGCCCAGCTCTGCTCCTGCATGCTGCTCCTCGCTGTCCCACTTCCCTCCACGCTTCTCGCGCCCAGCTTTGCCTTCCGTAAATCTCTGAAGTTTCTTTTGCATTGTGTTTGGTTTTCAGATGCAGCAGAAAACCCCGCGTGCTGGGAATACTGTGGTTGAGACATGGGAAGGCAAACATTGTGACAATAACTCAGGGTTTGTTTTGCCTTGCCTTCCCCCTTTTCCCCTTCTATAAACTAACTTTTCCACCCCTGCGCTGGCACTTAGAACTTGCTTGGCCTGTTAATGGAAGCAAGGACTGAAGGGGTCACATAAATGATCTTTTTGGAAAATGTGGAGAAGTCTGTTGCGAGCTCTCGGCCAGGATTCGAGCAGGTAATTTTGGGGGTAAGGACTTGCCCATCTCGCCCATTCCAAAGCTTACATTCAGCTGTTGGAAACTCACGTGGCTGCAGCTCAGGACCCTCCACACCCCAACCTTGCTGCCACTGCCCTCACACCCTGCCTGTCCCTCTCCCCCAGAAACCTGCCCTCACCCACCCCTGACCCCTCCCATCACCTTCTGCTGCCTCCTGTCCAAGGGCCCTCTCCAGGGACAACCCATGCCACTTCCTCCTCCCAGCTTTGAGAAGACGACCCTTAGCTCTTATAGCTGTCCCCAGTCTTGTCCCCAGGTCCTTGGTGCCACCTCCCTGTGTCATGGATGCTGTACGTGCCTTGGTGTCCTAACAGCACATTTTAGCAACCCCTGAAGAGCTGCAGCTCCTGTGGCTCTGTACACAGGTCGTGACACCACACGGTATCATCAGAGTGGGACACAAACCCATCCCACTCCACACCGAAGACGTGGGGTAGAATAAGCAAGTTCCCTGTACTGGCTCCACAGGAACTAGACGCTCGCTATCAGCATACACCGTGCTCTAAAATACAACAAACCGAGTATTTTAACCTCATTAGGGTTTGGGGTTTCCTCAGTGGTTCTTACAGGTCTGTCCTAGATCAGATCACAGCCCAATCTGGTTTTGAAAGAGCAAATTATTTACACTGAAGAATAAACAGACAAAAAGCATTTTCTTAGGAGTGCACTTTCCCATCAATGGCTCCTATTACCATATCATCAACCACCAGACAATCTTCACCCCACCATTATCTTCACACGTGTTGAGGAAGAAGAGGCTCATATTCCCGTCAGCTGGAGATGTGACGCTCAGGGAGCCCACACATAGCCCACGAGGGGCCCTGCAGGAGCGCACTGAGGGGCAAGCCAAGTCCCCAGCCACCCATCTTCTCCCAAATTCTCACTCTCCTTCCCAGCAAGCAGCACTTTCTGGAAAACAGTACTTTGGTTTTCACCCTTTTGCAAAGAAAACACTCATTTTTTCAAAAAGGACTCAAGATGCAATCTTATTAAAAAAGAAAATTCAAAAAGTTAAGTTTTTTCACCATCTTGACCTGTATCTCCCGAATGTTTTGGTTTGGGTGTACTACGCTGCTCTTCAGTTTTTCACTCCTCATCAGTCTCCTGGAGACGTCTGCGTACAGCCTGTTTCTAAAGCGCTTTGGACACTGATGTCTATTCCAAAACGCTTCTAGAAATCAGAAGAACATGAGGGCAATATGAGCTCTGGCCTATCTGCAAAGCGCCTGGAGAAGTGCTGTTGTAGGCAGATCGTAATTAATAATTAGCATTATTTATAGCGGGGCCTGCAGAACAGAATTGAAAGTGTCATCAGATTTTACATCCAAAATATTGTCTAAGTTAGTGCTTTCTAATTCCCAGGCATTGCTGTGGGAAGATACAATTGCACATGTAAATACTTTCCCATGCCTCCTCCTCGCCATGTGCGTATTCCGCATGTGTCCCGCATATGGGAATGTACGTAGGGCCTCGTTGGAAATGTAGTGTGTGTGTAAATTGTTGCTTGTCTACATCTGTGTATCTAATTGCATGTGAAAATCACTACTTTAGTTGCATCAATGAAATACAACTTTTTGAAAATACAGCTTGCATGTGGTTCTCATTCACTTTAGTGAGGCACAAGATGATCCAGTTGAAAAACAGTAGCTAAGACCAGATGTTCTTCTGTTCCTCCAGCGTGAGAGAAGCAACTCAGCCTTAAGAAACTCGAAGCTGCTTAGCTTAGGATGTATCACGGGAGAGAAAGCTCATCTCCTCCAGTGGCCTCCCCTTCCACGGCCCCAGACCTGCTCCCAAACGATGTGAAGGGCGGTGGCTCATCTTTGCTTCCAGTGATCTCATTAAAGCACCAAGTCTTCCTCAAGTGCTGATGAGCAACGGCTGGGAACGTGCTGGAGTCATTCAGCGGGGTTTGAGGTAACCAGGGGACGCTCCTGGGGACGCTCCTGGCCAGCTCAGACTGGACATATGGCAGAGGTTTAATGTAATATATGGTGGGAAGGGTAACTCACCCAGCTTTGCCAGAAAGTCATTTTTAAGCTATGTGCCTAGTTTCTAAACAATTGAGTTTTAAAGGTCTTAATAACTCCTTGAATTTTTCCACAGCTCTGCTGCTGCTGTGGTCATATTTCCAAATTCAATGTACCTCTTAGTCCTCCACTTAAAACATTCACTTTTCATTTAAACCTGCAGGAAAAACAAAATCTGGATTACTTTCAAATTATTGGCCAAGCTCAAAGAGACATCCCAGCCCTTTATGGGGTGCAGATAAAAGGGCTCACAGTCCCTGCTCTGCCAGGAAAAACGCTCACTTTCTGTGAAAAACATTAAGAAATCAACTGAAGAGCTTATTAAACTTTTAGATGCAAGAATTTGCGAATTGGGCCACGATGCATGTGTATGTCAGACCCTTGAGATGAGACGGTGCCTGACATAAACTGCTGCTGGATGCCTAAATAAGGCTCACTGTGCTCTCCCCAGCTGCGGAGTATCGAAGTAGGAGCTCGGGCTGAAAGCACTCTTTGTGAGGATCAGCTCCAAAGATTTATGTGGAAGAACCTTTTCTTTATTTACCAGCTTGCTGAGACTGACAAAGTATTGGAGAGCTTGGAGCCTCCAGTCTGACAGGCTTGCAAGAGTGTTTGTCAGGGATTGTACCTGCTTTGCTGTTTATTTTTCAGAGTCCCAACCTGCACGTGCCCTCCCGTCCCCCTGATGAAGGACCTTGAGTGAAAGCAGGCTGCTCCCCACACTCTTCCCGTCCACCTCTTCCAAAAGCCTCACACAAAACCATTTTGGGTGCTTTATTCTAGGATCTCTGAACCTAATGCTCCACTTCTCAAAGCAGCATTCGTTATTCTAGTAGTTATTCTGAAGTATTAGGTATTCTTCAGAAAAGAGGTGTTTTCGTTGGCAGAGGTGCTCCCGGGGCACGGCAGGGAGGGAAGTGTAGCTGTACCCGAGGGAGTGATGGCGATGAAAAAGCTCTCCTTACCCATCGCCTCTACAAGGTTACTCTCACAAAGCACTGCAGGCTGCAGGGGGAAGACGAGCCACCTCTACGCTCACCAACCCACGGACCGTCGCTGCTGGTACCACCAGCCAGGTGAGCAGCGCTGACCTGCAGAGCCCACGCGGAGCTGGCAGTTAGCAGCTGCAGAAGGCGTTTCACTTCTTACTGCATTCGATCCATAAATGGAGACAGGTCAGTGTCTCAACTTATACACACAAATACGGGAACAGGCTGCTGCAAACAAGGGTGTGCAAGACCCCAGGCTGTCATCCAAAGTCGCAGCAGACATCTGCCGAGTTATCCTGGGAGCTGGGAGAGAAAAGCAGTTTGTATTTTCTCCTTGAGCAGGCCAGCGCAATACATCCACAGCTGGAGGGTACAGAAAACGAGTATCTGTTTGTAAGTGACGTCACTAAACAGAGATGCTGGCTGAAGATCTGCAAGACAGCTCAGTGCTGTTTTCCTCAAGGTTTGGTGGATGGGTAGGAAGACCTCACGAGAGACCACTTACCTTGGAACATGCTGCTTATGACACCACATGCTTTATTCTGCCTTTCTCCTAGCAAGATCCTATCCAGCCTACCGATTAATTCTGTTCTAAACACAACTCACAGAGCACCGAAGTATTTGGAAACCTTATCTGCATTTTCGTGCACATATTTTTGCTCCTATATTGAATTTTACCTAGTGTGCAGGCAGCGAGACTATGAACAGTAAGGCATTAGTATGTTGGAGTGAGACCACTGAGGTTCTCAAACAACTGCTGCCCTCCTCATCTTGAGGATTTTAGTGTTCCCATCCTGTATGGCCCTGCTTTACAAGACAACTGGGGACAAGATTCTTATCTCTGCTCAAGGCTTTTCCTTCTGACACGTTCCTCAAGGCAGTCCCAAGCCCTGAGCTCTGTGGCCTGCATCTTCCATGCTGAGTTGGGGAGCAGGGTCCCAGAGAAGAGAGGGCTTGTGCCAGGAATCTGCCCAAAGCAGCCCTGGGTAATTGGTCTTCTTTGATGTCACCATGTGATCTATTTAAGCACCTCCTGGCACCCTCTGACAGCACAGCAAAGATCGCAAGGCACCATGCTTCCAAACTGCAGGCAGCAGTATTTTAGGGTGGGTCCTGGTGAGTCTCCCTCACCTCCTTTGGAAGAAGAGTGGCACCTGGATCCAAGAGAGGACTCTGGATGAAGGACAGTGTCCATAAGAGTATTCCCTGCCAAACCTCCATACTTCTGCACCTCATCTGAGTGTTCTGCCATCCCAGTTTTATGTGGCAGGTCACATGACCTCAAATCATCTTTACACGTCCTGGGACATTTTCCATTTGCTGTGTGTGACTCAGCAAGCCCACAATGATGAGAAAAAACCACTGCAGAGGTCAGCTTGCTGCAGAGGCCCACCTGGCTGACTTGACCTCTTGAGTGCAAACCTGATGATGTGACTTCATAAGCCTCGGCAGCCTTTGACCAAGAACCCAGCAGGCTGTGGCAGAACGGTGGTTGGAGTCTCCCTCCACTCCTTCAGAACATATTATTGCTGGTGTGGGAGGCAAACACAGCCGACCAGTAATGCCTGCTCCCAAAGACACACTCTACCGTATCTGCTGTTTGGAAACATGTGAGAATCAACTATTTATTATCGTGATTTTGGGGCCGAACCTGTTTATATGGGTTTGCATCTGATCTGAAGACTGAGTCACTGACCAACAGACACCCTGTGGCTGGTCCAGTTATGTCCATCCTGTTCCAACAGCTTAAAAAGAGCAAGCTTGAAACTTCTCCTCTGCTGGCATGTCTTCATAGAGGTCGGGTGTTGCTTAAAGAAACATCAAACCACTCTTAAAGAGGTCAGATCTGCAGGGTGAAACGGTAAATTAACGGTGAGGCTCCCAGGCTGCAGATTTCCAGCCCAGCTTTAGACCCCTCAGCAGCCGTGCTGGATGCCAAGAGAACAGGCGAGGAGGTTTGGACAACGTGTGAACCACTTCAGAGCCTCCTGCAAAATGCCAGTCAATGCGAATTAAAAACCTGCTGAAGCTAAAACTTGCAGCCGTTCTGCCACTGCCGGCCACTTCCACCTCTGGCAGCCGGGGCAAACCCGAAAGTAACAGTGCCACAGGCACCAAGTTCCTTCTGTCTCCTCCTTTTTACTTTGCACCCCTTTAGTCCCGGAGAAGACTGAAGAGAGACCTGCAAATGAGCCTCTTGGAGAGGAGCATGAGAGGGAGCAGGGTGGAGGTGTGGGGCTGCAGCAGAACTCTCCTGTCAAGGGGCTTCTGTTATCACAGAGAACCACCAGAGAACCATCATTTTCGTTACTATCCCTTCAGCAAGGTACAAATGTCTCACCTGCCGGTGCAGAATGAGGGCACTCGAGGCTCAATTTGAGCAGTTCCAGACTTGCCGACATCTAAGGCTTTGTACCATCAGCGCGTTTTCTGATTTCCTGACGCTCCATTTCCTCTAACCCTTGACACCTTTAAATCTACGCTTCCTGAATTTAAACAGCCTGACACCTACGCAGATCCTCAGGTGTGAGATAAAGAGAGGCGGCGGGCAGAGAGAGCTAAAGCGGCCTGAGGCAACACGGTAAAATGTTGGCTCTCCTCATGTGCTTGATTAGGCAGGAACTGAAAGCGACTGACAGCAAATGCTGCCTCCTATAAACCAGAAAAAGTCCTGGCACAACAGGACGACAGCATTCCCATGGGGCCTGGGGCCCCACACGGCTTTTCTGGGGTGTACCAGAGCCATGCAGCCAGGAGCGAGTAAGCACGAAAAGCCCCGGACATGTTGCAGGTCAGTGGCCGTACTGGAAGAGGCACTAGCCATCTCACAGCCTCTTGCTGGAGACTTCAGGACAGATCCGAGTGGCAGCGCGGTAAGAAAGGGATCGTCCCAGGGCTCTAGTGAGCCCTCACCACTCACCACTGTGACGGCTACAATCCCCTACCCGGCACGTCCTTCTGACAACTACTTCGCAGCATCTTGAGACCACACAGAACGAGCCGTACATGCTGATACTGCAATGCACACCCGAGTGTCTGCCAGGCACCGAGCAAGAAGCCGCATCGGGGCACGCCTTACTACTGTTAGTTTGAACCGATCAGCATTTTCAGTCAGAACACTCTGATCAGGATCAGGAGCCCAAACCTATCAGATGGTCTACAGTGAATACCAGGACTTGCCTTTTGTCTCGGAAGAACTCTTACCTCGGGGAGTACAGCCACTGGTGGGCTAGAGCTACGTGTGATCGGACAGGTTTTTTTCCACCTGAAGCTGATACTCATTTTCATGTAACTGAAACAAGCGTCTAATCAGAGTTTCTCCCTTGATTTCACAGATTTCCTGGGCAACCTGCTCTAGGTGAACCTGCTCTAGGTGAACCTGCTCTAGGTGAACTGCTCTTGGTGAAACTGCTCTAGGTGAACCTGCTCTAGGTGAACTGCTCTTGGTGAAACTGCTCTAGGTGAACCTGCTCTAGGCGAACCTGCTCTAGGTGAAACTGCTCTAGGTGAACGGCTCTTGGTGAACCTGCTCTAGGTGAACTGCTCTTGGTGAACTGCTCTTGGTGAGCCTGCTCTTGGTGAACTGCTCTTGGTGAACCTGCTCTAGGTGAACCTGCTCTAGCAGGGCGTTGGACAAGATGATCTGCAGAGCTCCCTTCCAACCCCCTCCAGCCTGCAATTCTGTGATTATTTTTAAAGAGGAGAAGCAATTCAATACAGTCTGGACTAAGAAGAACATGTGAAGATGAAGAGGATCTCCTGCTTAACACACATACCTTGCAGCCACAGCCAGTACCTAAGTGAAGTAAAACATTCTCCTCTTGCTCTACACTCGCAAGCATGGAAGACCATGAGTAGGATGTGTGCCTGTGGTCACGGAGCTATGCGAGCTATGCTCTGTGTGGATGGAATACGCCTGGTGCTGAAAGCTGTGGGATGGAAGAATGAATGCAGTTGTACTGGGAGAAGGAGGAATGCTTACACTATTCTGTGTCCTCAAACGTGGATTAGCTTGGACGGGGATGTGAGGTGGGAAAGACATATCCTGAACACCTGTTTCCACATCTGTATTTTTTCATTTTGGAGACACTTTGCCTTGCTTCATGCTCTCTGTCCTTACTCTGCGCTCATGGCCTTTCCATCTCATGCAAAAATAGTTTCTCCTCTCCTGAAGTCGGTTGTGGTTCTAAGCGGGGAGAGGCCGGGTGGGGAGCGGTGCTCACATGCATGTGTTAGGGCTTCCACACGTCTGCCTGTGGAAGCGCTGGGGAACTGGTGCAGCAGAGAAGCACCTATCCTGGGCTCACACCTCCCACCGCTGCACAGAGAGCGCTCCGTGTCTGCTACCTTCCCTCACGCTGCAGTTTGCCGGTGCTTTTGTTCCACAGCTCACGCTGCCACCGAAGTCAGTGGGAATTTGGTCGAGGTATTCAGGATGGACTCTCTAGGGTGTGCAATTAAGGCGGCCACAGTCTCCAAGTCCCACACAAAATGTGCCTGCCGTGAGTCGGCAAACAGCGCTCTTCTCGCTTTTGTCAGCAGAAGGGAATTTAATTGATTTATCAAGATGCTAAGGCTAAAAATCTCTCCAGAGGCAATGGAAATATATGCACTTTCACTGACCTCTGAAAATACATGATTTATGGGAATACCCACTTATTTACCTAAATTCCCACAAACTGACCTGAAAAAATTAGCCCTTGATCTGTGATGTCAAGGGACTCCACAGAGGGAAAGTCACTGAAGGAGAAAGAAGGAAAAACAGAATCAAAAGAAAAAGTATTATTTAAGACTAGAAATACATTGAAGGGGTAGAGAATAATTTGTACTAAGTGGTGTAACAGAGTATCGCTTGGCAATGCTGTTGGGCTGTGGATGGACAGAGAGACTCAGGGCTTCGAGTTAGTTTGGTTTGGCTGTTGGTAATTAGGAACTTGAAAGGAAATTTGGAAATAGAGTAACAATAATTTCAACTGGGAAAAGCTACAGCTCCACAGACCTACAGCCATACGCCTGACCTCCGCTCCCAGGGAACCTCCACACACGTCCCTCCGCAGGGCTGCGGGCCTTGATGAAGTCACACTTCACTTGGGAAACTGATTTTTTACAGGATCAGCCCTCAACGCTATGCGAGGTGTCTGGTTGCCAATGCTTTCTGAGGGACCACAGAAACGTTTAGTCTGCAGAGTTTAAGACAACCTCCCTCGTGAAAAGCTCTGTGTTCTCTTACGGTATTTTTACCATGATGACAGGACCTTGACTCTCAAGATGACCCACGAAATAATTTAATGCAGTAGACTGGACAGTGTGTAGTGCCTCCGTCTTGGGAGGATGAAGAGTTCTGTTGGTTCTGTTAGATTTGAATCTGAGAGGCAGAGGGTGTGAATTTTGTTTGCTTCTTTCTTTGAAAAAAAGGCTTGATGAACTTTAACCCTCCTCCTTGTGGTCCCAGCACAGCCAGCTCCCCTGAATTCAGTCAAGAAATATGAGGAAAATGAGCCATTTCAGATGTCAGATCCAAAACGTACGCTGCTCTACGTGTAAGGACAGCGTTGTGAAAATAACCTGGACCACCATCAGTTTTGATGTATGACGCCTGAGTTGATCTATGATCTTGTGTGGATCTGGGAACTGAGGAAATGAAAAGTTAAAGCCCAGAAGTCATCAAAAGTAGATCAGAACAAAATCTGTAAATTCCTTTGTCTATAGAGAGTGAGAAGTTGGTTAGGCCATACTCTGTGGTGGCTCTGAACCAGGACTGGATGTTCTGTCACGCCTCAGCAGTCTAATCTGAAGTTACTCTTCAGTCTCCTCATGGTGTTTTAAGTAAAGAAGTCAGAGTCCATCCGAATCAGACCGTGAGAGCCTGAAGCCAGATTTGATCTGGACTCTGTGGGTTTGGCTCCTTTCTAGGCCTAAGCGAAAATGCTTTTGGTTCAAGCTTGGTTCTGATTCAAGTCTCCAGCAAACAGGTGAGTTGGCGTTGTTCAAAACCACTGTGTAATCCTGTGTGATTGGCACCTTTCACTTAAAAGAAGCCTGAGCTGCATTAGCCAGCAATGAATTAAATTGGCAAAGGCTTGGGGAGCTTTGTAAAGCAGTTGGCTCTGTTCAAGGCTTAGATACTCTCATTTCATGAACCCAAACAGACCCTGGAGTAGAAAGCAAAAGAATAACCTACCCAGCATCTGATAGCAAGAAGGATGCCATTCTTCAAACAAACAAACAAGAAAATCCCTCTTAACGTGATAATCTTAAAATAACTAATTATTTCGATGAACAAATGACACCAAGACAAGAAGTAACCTGGAGTCAGAGGCTTGAACTTTCAGCTGGAAGGTCAATGGTAACATATCTTGTTTGAACAAGCCTGACAAAGATCTGCTGAGCAATATCCATTGGGGCCAACAGCGCTTGGCTGTCTGCACTGCGGTGGAGAGATAGACTTGGATAACGGCGTCACTCACTCCTTCGCTGACACCAGCCAAGCATAATGAAGCACGGCCAAAGCCTTCTTCAGCTCGATGGCGAGAGTGAAATGCTGAAAAGACCTAAAAATGGTTGATATGGATGAATGAGAATGAAATGGCTGCAGTAACCATGATCTGAGACGGCATGTCCAGCGTTGAAGCCAACACAACCCTGTTCCAGCCCCCTCCTTCCTCTCTAACGGCCTTCACGCTTCATTTTTATGTATGCTGCAAAAGAATTACGCAAGTACGTCCAGCCCGCAGCGCTCTCAAGGGATGTCTACACCGCAAACTACAGCGGAGCACCGAGGTATCTGGATCAGCTGTAAATGAGCTCCATGTACTGCCGCTTCAGAACTTGCTTTGCATCACTGGTCTCTGTCGTTATTTTCAATGCTGAGAGCGGCATCAGCCCTGTAACAGAGCCGAGGGGCCCAAGGCCAGAGACCTGCTGATTTAGAGGCAGAACGCACCCGCTCCCCAAACTCCTGAGGTAAGGCCAGACACAGCGAGTGGATATGGAGGGACGACCAGGCCAAGCACAAAGAAATCAGCTGAAGACTTGCACTAGCTCTCCTTGCTGCTGCTAACCCAAGCTTGACCCAAGCTGAAAGTGCAGACAAAAGGGAGGACAGAAAATGACACCGTTCTGTCTGCTTTGACGGAGAGTTTTGCCTGGCTCTCATCCTAAAACAGAGAATGGAAGTTTCACCAGATACATCCAGAAAATTCTAGTCTTTATTAGAAGAGGTGTTTTCTTCTGCATAAATATCCAGCCTGAATCGTTCAGGAGCAATCGCTGCTTTAGCCGTTTACAAACCTGGCCTAGGCAGTGTGACTTTTTGGCAGTAAAAGGGAGATCTACAACATCACTCAAACACCTTACTCCGTTCTTGGAGACAGGACAGATCACCAGGTCAGCACCGAATTTCTGGGACCAGTCTCTCTTTGTGTTCTTGCTGCAAACCACTAACGACAAAGCTGTGTGAGGCAACGAATCCCACTGGCTTTGGCCAATGTTTGCGAGCAGGGTGAGCCCAAGGGAAGGGCTGCCCAGCCTTTGTAAGCTCCACATCTAAATGGGAAGCGTGGATTCAACCCAAGGAAACTGGCTTAACCACAAGCAGTAGATACCCTTTAAACCAGTTAAGAACATCACTTCCTCAGCTATGAGTAAGAGCTCGAAAAAAGGCAACATGCAAGGGTTTTTTGCGAGCAAATTGAGGAATCGAGACCATAACCACTAAAAAGTGTGAGACCATAATAGTTATGGTCCAGGACAAGGAGGATGCGATGGCTGAGGATGACTTCCAAACGTAACTAAAGAAGCGAAGTAAGGGCATACTGTGTGGCATAGCTCGGTGATGATAACAAATCAGTGCAGATTAACGCGCTTCTTGGTTCCCAGGTTTGGCACTATGAATGACCCAAGAGAGAAATCTTTACATGTTAGGAGTGTGGCATGTACTCAGAAGCTGAGAGAAGCCACAAAAAACAGGCAGCTTCTTCTCTGTTTGTAACACCAGCTGATGGCGGCTTCCAGTCCTTCTCTTTCTCTAATGCATCTTAGAAAATAGCTTTCAAATTCATCAGATCTTGGACATACAGCACGGGGAACTTTCCAGCAAGTAGCCGTTTATTTTATGAGGGGATTTAAATATTGTAAAACTGAATAAAATGCAGGTGTTTGCAGTACAGACAAGTGAACCTTGTGTAAGCTCTACAACGACATGACTTCCAGATTAAAAGGGCTTTGCGCAGTTTGGGCTGCCTTGGTGGAGGAGGTGGCTTTCGGATCAGCTAGCGCAGCATCCTCCTTTGTGCCACGAGGTGCAGGCTCCAAACCTCTGCTCTCTTTGCACACCAGGAAAGACAGATGGTGACCATATTTACCTCTGCACACTTTTGCTAACTTTGAATGAGTTCAACCACCAGATTGCCCAAACACGAACAATTGCCATCTAGTGTCTGGAGCTGCCACGCTCTGTGAGGAGGATGGGTGCTAACCCCGTACCCCGCTACTCTTCAGATGACCCAGTCCAGGCTGCAACCAAGGGATGCTGGGATTAACCAATGAAGGAGCATAAAGACATGGGGAAAATAGTTCCATTTTCACACTGGATTTCGGTAGCAAGCTGCCTCTTGGAAAGCTTCCCAAGTGATCAAACCCAAACCTTCCAGCCCGTACAGGATCAGCCTCCTCAAGAGCAGAGAGCGGATGGAAAACATTACAAGAAGGTTTAAAGGCCACAGAACTCTACCTGTGTCAGTTCACTGGCTCCTGGTTTACACCAGTAAAAGTGAGCAGATAGCCAAGGTAATACCAGTTAATTATTAAATATATAATCAGTGTAACCATGCCCTCTAGAGGACTAAGCCTACCTTCATAGAGTCCAAACCAGCCCTTGGGGCTGAACGCTCTCAAAGTTTGGGAAGAAGGCATTTTGGATGTTTGTATTTTCCTTCCACATCTAAATCTAGACATGAATCGTGGTTTCCTAACTGGCATCATACCCTGCAGTGCATTCAACCAACCCTGTCCAAAACCTCCCAAAATAGGTGAGTTTTAACTTCTGTACCTAGCTGATATCTCTGAATTGAACAATTAATTCAGCCGACCCCCATCCAGAGACCGAAGGACTGATCCAAGGTCTTACTCTCCACCAAAGGGAAGGTCACTTCCATAGACATTTCACAGCTTTGTGAGGCCCGACCCAAATCAACATGCTGAGTATTAAATAAACAAGAGTTCATTTTCTTACCTCCTGCTTTCCACATCTTCCCTCCTTTTCTTTTTTTCTGCATTCACTGGCAATTTCCCCAACTTTCCTTGGTCAGTGTGGTTTCCATTCCCACTTGGCTTCAGCTGCAAAAAACGAGAGTGAACTCCATCTGCGTGCAGTTTGTTTGCCGTGGGTGCGATCGCCCGGGACAGACAGGATGCTGGGGGCAGGATCAACTAGCTACATCCGTGGGTCTTTGGTGCAGGCTCTGTCACGGTCCCGAAGGAGTCGATAAATGCCTGTAATGTTTTCGCCTGCAACGTCCACATTCTGAGATCAGGAACCCACCGCTGTGAGCGTGTGAGCCACGTGCCAGCAGCGGTGTGGGTGGCTATTTTGCAAACAAAATCTGGAAAGGAACAGAGAAAGCGTCAAAGGTATGACTAACGGGAAGCAACCAAAAGGAAGTTTCCCCTCGAGTTCAG
>NW_010424314.1:35362-40291 GCF_000710305.1 Buceros rhinoceros silvestris
ACTGCAGATACCCTCCTGGAAGTCCTGCAGACCAGCCCAGGGATGCAGGGCTGGAGCGGTGGCCTCCCTTCGGGCTGTTGAGGCACAAGCACACAACAGAGAGGACACCCACATGCTTTCTACCAGAGAGTGTTTTGACACCTTCTCTGCGGCACCTTAGCTTGTGTCTCTAGTTAGGCTGCTCCCCAGCAGCTGAAGGGACACATGTGATCAGAGCGCAGCTATAGTTCAGCTCCGTTGAGGAAACCCAAAATAGGTCAGATGTGGGATTTCCACTGGCTGTACCACCAGCTTTGCTTTTCTCATCGAGCCGTTGGGATGCTAGACACCGAATATACTACAGCTGTCAGACACTGGTTTTCAAATTCACTCTATGGATGTTTTCTTTCTTTCTTTTTTTTTTTTAAATCCCACTTTACTGTATTTTTTTTTCTGACTTTTCTCCCAATACAAGAATATGTGGTTTTTCCTTTGGTTATTTCCACTCTGCTGACCTGGTTTCTTGCCTTCCTTTGGAAATGTTTAGGTGTCTCGGCAATGGAGAGGATGAATCAGTGAATATACAGCGGGGCCGGGAAAACCCCAGCAGAGAGGAACGCGTGGGGAGCAGCGAGGACTGCAGAGCCTTTGGAAACTGCTCCATGACAAAGGGTGCTATTTTCCTTCCCGCTTTAATTATTCGTTAGCAGCCAGTACTGCTGCTCTGAGCAAATGCTGCTCTTGCTCTTAGTTCAGGAAGACCCTTGTCACCGCTTTAGAGGACAAAACTGAAAATACTCTAGTGGCAACTGAAAAATATGTCACATACTGAAAATCTTCCAGCAGCAGGAAGGTCTTGGCCCACTGGAAACTGAAGGATGATTTATCGGGAAGATACAGATCAAGCCCTCACAGAGGTCTAAGCATGGAGACACTTGGGTTTTAGTTCACCCTCAGGAACACCACCTGTCTCATCTTGGGATGACATCTCCTCAGTCAGTGCCTGGCCACGGCCCACTGGAGATACAGGCATTGCTTCAACAGCAACAAACACACCTGAGAACAGGCAGAGGTCCGTAGATAGCTCACTGGCAGAAAAACCAGACCACCTCTGACAGGTGTGTGACATGACATAAAGGACCCTGAAAGCTTGACACAAATACCGCATAAAAGCAGAACGATGTAAGGCGATGATCTAACTACTGAATTTTTAAATTAAAATTGACACTTTAGACTCTCTAACAAAGGTCAGGAGCAATGTTTTAACAGAGTTGTTATTCTTCTTCAGGACTCTTCCAGAGAAAGGAGTGAATGAACTGTGTATTTCAGGCAGAGAAAAGCATTTCGCCAGGGTTACAGGTCCTGTAGCGTGGCCCTGGGGCAGGGATGCACAGCAGCTGAAGCACTTTGAGTCATCCCACTGATTTCAGCCAGATTAGTCATAGGCTCAGTCTAAGCACAGTGCTAAGTCCCGTGTGCAATCAGACTTCTGAGTTCAAAAAATGATAGTCGGTCCGTGCTCAGATCTCCAGGAGCTCCCTCCGTTAAACCAGTGGCACGTGCCTGTACCCCGGGTATTTGAAAAGTGCTTCATAAAAATGGTCGTGGACTTACTGCAGACTAATGCTTTTTTGCCTGGAATCGGTTGAATCTCAATCAAATGAAAGGGTGTGTTGAAATGAAGACTGAAAAACAAGCGTGAGTTGCGTAAACTGATACTACTACTGGTAGGGTTGAGTAACAGGCGAGACCTTTTTCTGAGAGTGGTAAATATTTTCCGAACTCTGAATGTTTGATACAGCCACAGGGACTGACATTCTGGTTTACAGCATGACTAAATCACATCATAAATAGAATTTAAAGGTAGTTAACAAAATAATCTTTATGTCAAATGGGCGAAATGTGGGTTCACCATCTGAAAATGTCATTCTTTGGTTTTGTAGTGTCCCTTAAAGGCTAATCTAAAAGAAAATTAAATTAATCTCATGCTCACCACCTTTAAATTGCAGAAGCGAAAACCTTTCAGAACTTGCCAATTACAAAGGAAACTTCATAGCTGGATCATTCCCAAATTGCACACCCTTTATTTTAACCACTAAAGGCAAACACATGGTTTTGATGGGTCGTAAAAGAACAGGTTGCTTTTTCAGTACTGAAAGAAGCTGTAATTACTTCCCTTGTTCGGTGACTTCCTGATTTACTCAGGCTGTTAGGGGTGACACTATTCTGCTGAGGTAATTGGAGCTGCCCCAGTGAGGCTGATGACCTGAGGGGATGACCAGCGGCTTTTCAGTCTAGGTGACTTGCACCTAATGAGTAGAGTCCCGCTCCCCAGGAAACGAGGACACTATAACTGCCTTAAGTGCTTGGTATGTGTACTTTAAAGGCTTATGTTTCACAGCCCAATCAAATTAAGGCTCTGTATGATATTCAGAAACCAAACTAAGGCAGCTCCAGATACAGATGAAATAGAAGTATTTTCCTTAGACAGAAATATGAGAAATAAGATGATGCCAGGAAGGTGAAGTTCAGGTATTTCTCTAGACAAACACATTCTAACACATGGAGGAAACTAACAGTTCCTGATATCAAGTTCTTGTCTGTAACATAGTAAGTAATAAAAGATGGTTGCAATGAGGGGCAACAGGTTATTCTAGTACGAATTAAACTCCTCAAGAGTTAGAAACGAGACCACATGCTTCCAAAGGTGAGCGCAGGCGTAGGGAGGACATGGTCCCTGAGCCATCCTTGGAGGAGAAAGAGAAAGCTGCATGCAGTCAGACTCCTGAGGGACTGGCCGCCCCCTCCACAGAGGTCCCTTCTTCCCCCAGCAGATGAGGCAGGCAGCCACCCAACGTCTCAGCAGCGCTCCCCAGAACTGGCCCGTTCCTCAGCCGACAAAGGCAGCGTCCAGGTTCAGCCGTAACTGTCGCTTGGTTTGGGTTTTGCACGTTGTTTCCAGATCGGTGGTATTATTAACTCTCTCTTCAGAAGGACAAACTTTGACTTGCTGCATGCGGTCTGAAGTTGAGACACACGATTTAAACTGTGGTTCCTGATTCAAAGTGTCCTAGATCTCACGTGTTTTGAAACTAGTGCTGGATTGGTTTATTGTGCAACAGGCTCAGTTACTCCAAGTGAACTGATGGGAAGAGGTTAAATCAGCCAGCTCGGAGGATAAAAGTCCCGTACCATGAATCATACACAGCTTTTCCCTTCATGTCCCCCGGATAGTCTGGTGGATTCATCCAGGTATGAGATCTCACAAGGAGTGTGTGTACATAGAAAGTACAGTGAGATAAACATAATTTACACCACTGTGTAAATTCAATTTACAGCACCTTTTAGCTGTCTGTTACTATAAGAACCAAAGCTCAGGTACTTCTACTGCAGGGGAAAAGCAAGCATGGGCCAAGTCTGAGGGGTAGCTGAGATGCTGATGGTTAATATCTAAGTTCATCTCACAGCAATTTGACCACGTCCGCAGATTCATATTCTCTACTAGAAGGTAACGCATGAAGATGTGAGTGTGCCAAGGCAGCCCAAAACCGAAGGCTCTAAAACACCCAGCATCTACAGACTGATGTTAAAACCAACCAGGGAAAGAGTGAGTTCATCGACAGCACCTCTTCAATGGCCAGAATATGCTCACACTTAAACTACCCAAATCCTACAGCATCTTAATTTCAGAAGTTATTTGAGGAGACATCTTGCCTCTTGACGCATGGGAGTGCAGACAAGTACATTTACAGCCAAGACTCTTCACCACCTGCAGGCACCAACACCAAGGCTCCCATACAGCATCCAGACGTCCCGCATGGCTGGGAAAGGCAGAGAGAGCACAGCATCCTCCAGAAGTCACCACGGAGGGTGCTCCTTAGAGAGGCAGGTGGCCAGTTCATGGTTGCAAAGGCTCGGTCCCCATCTCTTCTTTCCCAAAGTTCAACTGAAAACCTATTCAAAGCAACAGGAAACCTGGCCACTCCTTTGCAGCATCCCAACAGCTCAAGCCTTCCTTGTGAAACCCACTGGAATTGCATTTCCAGTGGCTGGAATATGGACTGGATGCCAGAATAGTGCTATGGAACATTTTAGTTGAATCCCAGATCAAAATTAGCGATTGAGGAGAGGCTTCCTAACGTAGGGAGCTCCAGGAGCCTTTGTTACGCCGATCAACTGAGAAACACCACCATCAAGGTCTTCAAGATGATCTGAAGAACCAATTATCTTAATTCACTATAGGTCCTGAAACAGCAGAAACAGAGCTCCTACTGCTGATCCCGAAGGCAGGAGTTAAAGCAGGAAACCTGAGCCTGACCTTGGGAGGGCACACGTGCCTCCGAACACACACGGACGACTGACAGGGGAAATGAAGAGAAGTGATAATGCAGAGACAGGCAACAAATTAGTTTGCAATGCTGCACGTCAGAGAAAAAAAATCCTATCTGTTAATCGGGACAGAGAAAATGTCTTTCCTGCGTGAGGTACAAAGGCATGTCTGGATACCCCCGTCCACCTGGGACAGTCAGCACCACCAGGCCAACACCAGACCCGAACTACAGCGTCTGCAGGCAAGTGGAGTGAGTCTGTGAGATAACATGCCACCCACGTTCACCAGGTTTTTAAAAGCGGTGATCTCCCCTGATCCTTACCCAGAAACACTCAACCCTATCATCACCACCAATAAGCTCTAGACGACCAAAACACTCCTGGACACAGACGGCTGCCCCACCACCTCTCCTTCCTTGCTTACCCCTTCTCAAGAGTTTAGAGTCACCCGTTGCAGGGCTCCAGTTGTGCCAGTCATCCCACCATGTTTCTGTGAGTAACTAGTGACCTTAAAGGATAAGTGGGGCATTTTTGGATTATGTCATCTGGCTGCTGCAGAACTAGCAGCTGAATTTAGCGGCTCCCGGGGGTCACAGGCCTAAACACCACTGGGAGATTCAC
>NW_010424314.1:40462-45889 GCF_000710305.1 Buceros rhinoceros silvestris
AAGAAAAAGTGGGGCATTTTGGGATTATGTCATCTGGCTGCTGCAGAACTAGCAGCTGAATTTAGCGGCTCGTGTGGTCAGCCGCATCAAGAGCTACTGGAGAATCACACCAGGTAAGGAGTTACCTGGGATCTTTGTGGCCTTCAAGGACACAACCTTCACCAGCTAGGCTGTGACCAGAAGAGTCACGGTACTGGCCAGGAATGACGCAGCCTGAGCGCCCCAGGACACACACGGGTGTGCCATGGAGTCCTTCTCCCTTTTACAGACCTCCCTGAAGGAAAAGGACTGATTGGCAGCATTCCTGGGAGAGTTCCCGAGTGAGGGAACAGTCGCTCTCTGCCTCTGTGTCCACCTCCCCTCCAAAACGATCGACATGCCCAGGAAGCAGGGTATGGGAGATGGTGGTCAGTGGCTTGTTTACTCTTTTTCGATACAGGCATGGAGATAATTCAGAGCTGTCATAAAAACGAGCAACCAAAAAACCAAGTAAAACAAAAGAGCCTTCGCGTCTTAACTTTCCAGATGTAAGTTTCTGAGTTCCCACGTGGGTTGTTATTATTACCATTACTGTAATAATAGGATTCCCAGTCGTGGAGCAGAACCAGCACACGTATAGAAATAGAAGACTGGGATGAGAGGTGAGCGCAGTCGGCCAGGGGCGCAGACGTTGCCTCGCCTCCTGAGCACTCGTAACCACTTGTCCAGCGGAGCCTCAGCAGGGCAGGCTGGCTGGTGGGATACTTCGCCTAACAGCAGGGACCCCACACCCTTCCACACTCACGCAGAAAGGAGAAGGTTCAGGAGCAGCCTCAAACTTCTTTAAGGAACGGCCCATCCCTCTATTGCTCTACCTTCAAACATGGGTTTAAGCTGCAAGATTTGGAAGCAGGTCAGGCAGTTTGAGGCTCGCCTTTCCCCCAAACCCTGGGTCCGTTTGGATTTAGGGATTTGGCCTCTGCAGCCTTTGAATCTAAACTCAACCCTTCCCAAACTTCCGAGGGAATGCTCCGACCCATCTCTATTTGTCTTGGGTAGGGGAGTCGCAGTGATGCTATCGGCAGTGGAACTTTCCATTAACAACACCAGAGACAAAGAGCTCATGCTCTGACCTTTATAAAACCATTCCTGTACAAAATTTACTCAAGTAAAAAATCCACAACCCTCTTTGGTTTTACTCCTTTAATTGATACGGACATGAAATATTTTGCGTTGTTTTAATAATAGTTTGGTTTTCTGCTATTTAAAAAAAAAAGTTCATTTCTCCGAACATATTTTTAGCAAAAATATTTTGCTTGAACTTTTTTCCTCTGCCTTCAAAGGCTGCTGCACAGTTCTGGGGTGCTAAATACTAAACTCACATTCTACCACTCCATCTCCTCCCATTTGGATGGTAATCACAGGATCCCGATGCCAAACTCTGGAAGATATTTTTTCCAGCAGCAGCATCTGGCTTCTTGGCAGACCCTGCAAGCAGTTGTGTTGGCAGCGGTGGGAGCTGCTTGAGTCTGTCATGTGTTTAGGCTGCTGCAGAGCTGTCTGAACCGCCTTGCTGCCTTAGACAGTATGTTCTCTTGACTTCCATTTAATTTTGATAAATTTGTACTTTCTGTGTCCGCCTGGTGAGGAAACTCTGTCGATCCTGACAGGATCTATATATAGTTTCTCTAATCAAGAATAATAACAGATGCTGGCAGAGCCCCTTTCAGCCCAGCAGACCCCAGCTCCTGCTCGGCAGACAAAAGCTGCTCCGTGACCTCTGCAGAGGGATCGTTTTGCACGCCGCTGAATTGCAGCCGCCCCTACAAGAGATCGTGGGAGCCACTGAACTCGCAGGAGACCCTCGAGGTCCAGGCACTCTCTCCACTGTCCTGCCGCATGCCAGGAACGCTCTGACTAATGCTTGTCACGGGAAGACCAAGACTCCAGCCTGCAAACTGACTCACACAGCTCAGTGGAGAAGCCCCTTTCTGCCTCCTGAGTACCTTGAACTTTGTATTCTGGTGAAAGCAGGCCAGGAGGGGTCTGCTGCTCTTGTGGGACAGACTGGCAGTGGAATCACTGCGAACTTCCTGGACTTCCTGTCAGGCTAAATGGAGACAGAGGTAAAGAATGGATTTACTCCCTACAATGCAAATCCTTAAACATAATCCCTGGTTCTAGAGAAAGATGCATATGAAGAACGAAACCTCTGCTTAGCTACATAGTCCCTGGTCAAGCTCAAATTTCTCTCTTGGCAGACCAGGACCAGGCAGGAGGAGAGTCATGTGGAGCGATCTCCTCTCTGAGGTGCATCTGTAAATCCTACAATGGTAAGGTCAATGAAGAAGGTGAAATTAAGAGGTCGGAGCTGTGAGAGTACTGTCTGGTCAAGGATCGTATCAGGAGGATGTCTGGCTTCGTGCTCCTCAGGAGAAATCTGTGGCCCAGCCCGTGATGAGAATATCCATCCCCAAGATTTTCTGCAAAGTCTCAATAAAATCCTGCTACTCCAACCCCCAAGCTGATTTCTATACAGAGATGTTTGAAAAGCTACTTGTGGTTTGACAGAGTGTTTAAGAAGAAAACAAAAGAAAATTTTGGAAACCACTTGCATTGTTTATTTATTAAGTCTGAATTGGGAACTAATTTTGTTTGCTCTGCTTTCATAGTCCCTCTGCAGCTTTGGCAGGGTTGAGGGATTTGTGTGGCTTTCTCCAGTAGATCACAATCGTACAAAATTTGAGAACGAGTATGTTCTTGTTTATTTACCAGTTCAATTCACCATCCCTAATTTCTTAGCACTTGCTGAGATACAACTATATCCCACCTTATACATCTGGACGTTCCAGAAGTACGTCTGAACGAGAACCTCGACTAAGACTGACTTCCAGGCGGTTTTGCTGACATACGGATTCAGAGGGACCCGCTCGGGTTTCAAACATTTTCAGTTCTTTTTCTAAGATCAACATACATGCCAGACATTTTGTGATTCACTCATCACTAATAAAAAATCATTTTACTCTTGCAAAACCTCGTTTGGCTGCTATTTCCAATCGGTATCAGAAACGCAGCTTTAAGAAACTCAGTTCATGCGTTTCGTCTGAATCCCCAGGAGTTGCCCCCCAGGGGTGATTTTGGATCAATGTATTCGATTTGATTTGCGGGACAGAGGAACATTCCTTCCTTATACATGCGGTTTATTTGCGTCTATGCATTTTGCAAAGGAGAACGTAAGTCATTTGAGGAGCCAGCTTCGGAAATGTAAGGAACCACATTAAGAAATTAGTGAGGTGGATTTTTTGGAGGGGCTCCTTTAAGCCCCAACAGAAGCTATTTTGTTGAAAACTTTACAAAGAACTTGCCCATGCAGCTTCTCTGTGTATTCCCAGAAAGTCCAGAAATGAGATATTTAGAATTTCCAGTATTACCCAGAAGTGTTGCCAGTGGAAAGCTGGACTTCTAGCACAAGGCTTCTGTCTTACTAAGGCAGGTTTCCTTGTTGTTACTTCCTGGAACTGTGTTGTGGAAGGGATGGAGAAGTAATGGCTCGTGGCAGTTGGGGACTTCATAGGTAGCCAGTAGCTATAATCAAATCCCAAGATGAGCACTTTGTTTTTCCTTAACAACAGCAAAGTGTGGAGATAAGGTTCTCACGGAACGCAAGGGATGCAGGTCATTCCCACAGCAGCTGGACATCACTGATACGCGCCTCTACACACATCTTCTGGAAATCTCAGTTTAAATCTCAGCATCTGAAACACCTTCAGTGAAGCAACTGGGCCCAGTCTGATAATTTGCTAAGAGCTATAAAGGGCTGAACGCTCTCAGTGCCTTTTCTTCACTTGGGAGTGAAGCAAGGTCAATTCTTCCCAAGCGCTGCTTAACCCCTTACTTAGCCAGGCAGGTTCACTCCTTCCCACTCAGCCACATATTCCTTGCAGATTGAGGGAAAAGTCTTTCTGGATGCTTCTAAGAACCCCTTGTTCTTTTTAAGTGGCCTGAATTGTTCTGGCAGCGCAGCTTCCCATGTGCATGTTCAGAAAAGGCTCAGAGCAGTACATCAAGCACAGGTACAGGACAGGTGGACATGTACTACCTGTAAATACAAGCAATGTACCTGATCTCTCTCCGATCTGTACTGGATTTGGGTGGTATTACAGCTCTGCTACAAAGACTTACTGAGATACAAACAGATCATGGCTGAGGGACGAGACACAAAGGCAAAAGGAAGCTGGAAAACCAAAAGGGCTCAAGCAGACAAACGGAGCCCTTTGGAGATGTAATCACCATCATCACACACACTTTTTACATTGTGCTTTGCATTTGATGACCACTGAGAGTGTTGGACCTCTCGTGGTGTACATCAACACGACTTCACGGAGTTGGTACTGGCTCAGCTCAGAGACCCGGGCCACGTCGGGGAATCAAGAGGAGGGTCTGTTGAACTAGTTCATTTAGACTACTCAGGCAGTTTCCACAGAGGGTCACGAGGAACTTCAGAGGCACCCTGTTATGTTTTACTTGTCTTCTATCTGTTATATTACAGGCTATGAACACCTCGACTGAGATTTCAAGTATGAATCCAACCTTTTGTAAGCAAAGCTTATCCTATGTGAACCATCTACCAACCAAAGCTTGTGTCACTGAACTGAGAGAGATCAACAGCCCCAGAACCAGAACAGCAAGACACGGATTATTCAGATACAGAACAGGAAAGAGTTACAAAACGTTTCAGTGTTTTCCTTACTACAGCCTCCCTCACTGATGGCTGGGAATCTGGTTATGGGTTAGACAGGAGCAGCTGGCTTACAGTACCCGCAAACTATTCTCCAACAAAGCGGTGTGGTTCAGACCTCCTGACACCCCGCTGTTAGCAATTACTTCTCCTATTTTTCCTGCATCTATTGCAGCACGTAGTGCTTTTATTCAGAAGCGTCCCTGTAACTTGGTGCTTGTCTGCAAAGACTGCAGGAAGGTACAGAGCTATCTTCCTGGTGTATCTCTCAGCTAAACCCTGTGGTGTCCAGTGTCCCAAATTACGGACATGAGAAGCTGTGTGATAAAAGGCAGGAAGGACAGGAACAGGATCCCTGCGCAGGACCTGGAGGGACAATTTTCTCTTCTGTCTTTCATAGAAAAAGATGAACATTGGGATCACATACCACAAAGAGTAACCAAAACAGTTCTGGCTTCTTGGAAGAGTTTGTGGTTGCTCATCTGGGCAAGAGCCGTGGGACAGGTTTTCAGGTTGCACAAAATCCTGTTCTACATTGCCATTCGCTTCTGGCCATCCCCAGACACCAGACTGAAGCGAGCAGCTCTGCAGCGTGGGGCCACAGTGACACGGTGCATCAGAAGGTAACACGCAGCACCGCAGCAGAGAGGCTCGCCCGCCCTGGAGGGGGAAGATCTGCAGAAGGACACCGACATCTAAGCAGAAAACAA
>NW_010424314.1:46006-75229 GCF_000710305.1 Buceros rhinoceros silvestris
GAGAGGCTCGCCCGCCCTGGAGGTGAAAGATCTGCAGAAGGACACAGACATCTAAGCAGAAATCAAGACTTGAGGTTTTTAAAAATAATTTAGATGAAAGTAGGAAAAAATATTCTCGCAGTAACCTGCTCATAGGCACTGGCTAATTTAGCATTAAATCACATACTCTCACTGGCACTGGTGCCGAGGAAGGTATTTCCTGAACTGCTCGTTTCAAGTTTCATTCATAGGTACTGTACCGTCTAAAATTAGATCCACCACTTTCATTCAGGTCCAAATCCTTGGCCTAGTGTAACATTTTTTAGAAACAGAAACTCAGTGAAATGTGCTCCATCATCTGCACTATTCGCCCGAGCTGGCCGAGGGCTCCAAGCGCCACCAAGTGAAGCACAAGAGCCAGGCTGGCAGTGGGGGCTCACAGCCCTGAGCTAGATGAAAAGTACCTGTTTTCCTGGGTGATCGCACGCTCGAGACGACACAGCCGCTCCCCTGCCTCCAGACAAAGCACACCCTGTGTCACAGAGATACACAGATGGTCGGTGGCCAAAGTCTCGCCTGGGAGCCAGGTGGAGCCCTGAAATGTGGCCAGGGGATGCTCTTGCCTTGACAATGTGGAGCTGCGAGCTTCAGGAAGCATCAAGCTACACGTCCCCACATGTCTTCCTACAGACGACCTGGTTTGCTGGTTGAAGCAAACAACAACTCCCTTCGATGGAAGGGCCTCACCAACAAGCTGCACAGCGGCTTGGATTTATTTTGCCCCCTGCTCGCTAGCTTAACTCACAGCCTTCCAGCTTGCAGATGATTTTCATTTCAGGGTCTATCACGCGGGTGTGATGGACACCTCCTCTCTCCGCACTACAGCAGGCTGATGTGGGCGACCTCGATGGCTGTGAATCAGAGCCTCAGCGAGGTTTCCTCATCCCAGGCAGCATCTGCTCACCGGCCACACCACGGAAAGGAAGAGCTAAAACCTGGGTGCTGCAGAGAGCTAAGCCCCAGAGCTCCTCTGCTGCCAGGCACTTAACGGCTCCTGCTGTCATCACGCTGGCGTGAGGATGGCACAGCGGAACCCAGCCACCGAAGGCGGGTGATACCACGCGCCTATCGCCCAGAATAGCAGTAACAACACCCGAAATGCAAAACAATAACTCCAGGATGTTTCAACCCCCTGCCCAGGACAGCTGAGCCCTGACGCACGCAGCCGACACTCGCTGACGGAGAAACTCACCCCGAAGCCCGCGCACTACTGATGGCCCCAGGGCTGCAGGGAGCACGAGGCACAACCTGCAAACAGACGGCTTCTGGCAAAATCCAAGAGAGAGAGCACGCTGCCTATTTTTAGCAGTTGTTAATTGTTTTTAAATCCATCTGGCAAGAGCTGCTAAATAATGTAGCATTTTGACACACACGTCTGAAGCAAGAAGTAACACAATCCCTTGCAATGGCTGACTCGGAGAGGTGTGGTGGAGGGAAGCACAAGCAGTTCAGCAAGCTCGCCGAGCCACCCCGAGCTCCCTGCGGGCTGGAGACCGTGCCAAGGGAACGGCCAGGTCTGGATTCCTCTCACCAGACCATTGTCACCCAAGTGTGAGCCAATGGTCATGGCGGCTGCTGAGGCTCTTCCACAGGACACGGAGAGAGAGGTGTCTCCAGAGGAGGGTTCATCCTCCCTACTGCGAGCACCTCACGCATGGGACACTTGCCGTCGATACACTTGTTTCACAGGGAGACAAAATTATTAGTGCAGACCAGAAGCTTAAAATTTTGCTGCTTAAAGTAATTTGAAGTTTTTGACCCGAAGATTAGGTCGAAGCCCACGACATCAGCTCCAAGGCACAACGCAAGCAGGATGTTTCTGGGGAAATCCCGCAGCCAGGATGGATGGAGCACACAGGAATAATAAGTTGGGCACTATTCCTGTTCACACACTCGAGATCTTCCAAACCACGGCCTGGGGAAAGGTGCAGCCCACGGCACGGCTTGCCTCGGGAGCCTCGCCGCGCGTCACACCAGGGCTCCTGCCCTGGCTTTGTGCGGGTATTCATGCACCAATTGGACACAGTCGAGCGTCTGCTTTTGGGGGAATGTGTTTCTCTCGCATTTAACCTCAGATCTGAAAAGCATCCACCTCCCTCCTCCCTTCCTCCTGGAGGCTCATGAATCACAGAGCCGCCAGACGCATGAGTCACCCAGCCAGCTTCTGGTCAAGCGTGCCAGCCTGGGAGGCTCTGCTGGGATCAAATGTGAGCGCGGCGGCTTTGTCGGTGACTGGCCATGTGTTGAGTCCTGTAAACCTCTCCGAGGGGTCATCCCGCTCTCTTTGTGAGTCCGCTCCGTCAACTTGTAATTGCTCTTTTGTCAGGAAAACTTGTGAACGTCGGAGGGAGGGAGGCAGGGTAGAGGTGGGGCGTTTCTTAGGAAGGAGAGCTTCAGAGGGCTTCCCAGGACGGCGGCGGCGGCAGCCGGAGGAATTGTTCTCCTGGGTCTCAGTTCATTGAGCTTGAACTTCCAAGCAAACCCGGCCCATCCCTCGCGCCTGTGAACCATCTCAGAGGACTTGGCTCACGGAGCCTGTGAAGATCCCACCCGGCCCTATCAAAGGCTTCCTCCGGTGCCCGGCAGCTCCCCGGCGAGCAGCAGGCCCTGCAGGCGCCCTCGGCGCAGCACTGGGAACTGAAATCAGGGGCTCTCCGGTGGTGACGAATCTTCAGGACTGGTACAGACCACGCACGTTTTATTGACTGGAAATATGGCACGCTAAGAAACAGTTGTCTCGATTTATTCCTGAGCAGGAAACTTGAAATCTGCCACTGGCTTGTCAAAATGTTTTGTTTGGTTTTTTTTTTTTTCCCAAGAAAGACAGAAAGTTGCTGAGATTCCGGTCCTCCCATGTTAAAATGCAGAGTGGGGTCCTTTTGGGGCATTCAACGCGAGTTTGAGCTCCCTAGGAATCACCTCTTTCATTATTCCCAGGTCAGGCAGGGGCTGCGCTCCCCTGGGAATTGCCTTTGCCCTCTCCCACCCCTTCTGCCCCAGCGCCGGCCACCACGGGCAGCTGTCCCATCTGAGCCACTCCGCCTCCTCCTCTTCTCAATTTGGCTGTCAGGTCTGCTTGTGGAGGAGGCAGCCGGGAAGGGTGACACCTCTTTCTGCCTCGCCTAGACCGGAGAAAGGATGGTGCATTGAACAGGAGCTCTGGGGCAAGGGGGAGAACACACAGTAGCAAGGTTTTGGGTTTGTTTTTTTTTTTGCAAAAGGAGAGTGATACCAAGAGGGATCAAGGAAATGGGAAGAGGCAAAGGATCTTCATCTAGGTGGCCTCATGCCTCATGCTACGGAGGTTTTGCCGGCAGTAAAGGAGGGTCGCTGCTCTCCTGGTTTGGTGGTTCTGTGGAACACCTGGATACCCAGACAGGTTTCAGTGGCACGGACTGGATGTGTCTATGGTTTCCTACACAGGAAACAATCTGCAGCCTTTCCCAAAGCCACTTGCAACCAAATTTCTAGAAGTCACCAGCAATTCAAGCCTTATCCCTGGAAAATGCCTTGGGATATGTGAAAATGTGGCTTCTCTGACACTTGGTCCCTGACCGTGGGATATCACCCTCCAAACAAGCAGCTCCAGCTTTGCAGGAAATTCAGCACAGCTCCTGCCTGGGATCTCCAACCTCCTCCCTGCCCTGAGCTCTCAGGAAACACGAGCAGCGTGGCTTCAACCAAGTCTTGTTTCAAATACTGAACTTGGTTAAGGTGAAAACTAAGGGGATTCCATCCTAGCCAGGGCCAAGTTCGCATTCTTGGGTGAAAACACCTCTGCAAAAGCAGAGAATAACTACATTGCACTGCCTGTATGGCTGCACTGAACTTGCCTCTCTGTCACTGGGGACCCTTTAGACATCACTGAGTTACAGGAGCCCATGGCAGCCCCACCTCCTCCTGACATACTGAACATGGCGGCAATTCAGGTTGTTCCTCAAAGCTTAAGTCTTCAGACACGTTCTCCTGCCCAACTTTTCTCCTCATTGACCCTCACCCCCATAAAGAGCATTTCTGAGCTAGTTCTTGCATGTTTTGTCCACAGTTCCTCTCCTCATACTCACTTGACTGATGGTGCCATGCACAGGATTTCTCTTTCCTCTTCTGAGGGTTGTTTTTAGCACATCCCTTCTAGCCTAAACCATCCCTTTTTAATACAGCATTTTCAAGACTTTCAAAATCCTATGTCCTAACACACGATCCCTCTGCATACACCTTATCTAACCCACCATCTCTCCTTTGCCAGGGACCACACATAACGTACTACTCATCTAGACAAGAGATCTGATACCCAGGAGGCTTCGCCTAAATCCTCTTGCACTTTTGTCCCTCCCTGCCAGCTTTTGTTAGCTTTATGATCTTTGCCCATTACCCAGCCCTGAAACGAGCTGGAACGGATTTTCAAAACTGTTCAAACGCTGGTTATCTGTGTTCCTGCCCACTCCAAAAATGTGCAGTACTGACCTTTGTGCTCCCCACAATCAAGGCTACTCCTCCCCTTCCCACCATCCAAACCTCTTCTCTAGCTACCAAGTAACTCACTTACTCAAGGCTGAAATGATATGTATCTCTCTATATATGTATCTCAATACAGTTAGTAAATACACCTCAATCGGAATGTTTTACAGTCTTGGGACCAGATAGAGCTGGTAATGGGGAACATATTTTCACAAGCACCCAAAGGAAAAAGGTAAACCACATTCCGTCTCTCAACTATGGAATATACAGGCACAGAAGAACCTGTAGCCACGACATGAAAAGACGGGATGATGAGTATGTTCCTCTCCAGAAAGAACAGTTGTCGTTTTATCACTTTCCTCATTTGCTTCTTTTCGCAGAGATATTTCCTGCATCTTTTCTCTAAAACAACTAGATTCAGCCTGGGAAACACTGCAGCTGCGAGACCGGGTGTTCCAAGTAAGAGGTGGCAGAGAGCATTGTCAGGAACGTCTGAGTGGTGCCGGAGTCACAAACCCCTCCCTCCCTTCCTGACCCTCTCTGGAGCATCTGCTGAGAAGTCACCCCTTCTGGGCTGCTTCTTGCCGGGCAAACACCAGCTCGTCACCAGCCTGTCCGCCCCTCTGTCCATCGGTCTGTCCATGCTGTGGTGACACTGTGACAGTACCCCCTGTACAAGGCGAACGGCAATGGTAGAGCGTCTCCCAAACCATCTGGATGTTTTCTGTGGTTTGTCTCTAACGGCAGTATGAAAAACCCGATCACAGCCACTCCACTGCCCAGGATGAGGTAAAGCTACCGTACATTCCCCCAAATAGTGATTTTACATGACAAATGGAATTGTTCAAATCTCTCCGCATTTGTTTTCTGTCACCATTACAGGGAGTGAGTTTTACTGGCAAAAATGCATAGAAAAAGTTTGTTTCAAAATCACGCACAGGAGTATTAATGGAAAATGATTTTTAAATCGCATACACCAGATTCAACCTACAAGCAGGAGTTTGCTCCTCTAACCAAGCCGGGGAAAGGACATTGCACGACTAACTTGGCCAATCACCACAAAACAACACAGCAGAGATATTCAGGAATAATCCACCTGGATTAATTCAAGACAAAGAGCTTATGGAAATCAAAAGATATTTGCAAACATTTCATGAACAGAAAAAAGTGACCACGTTCTCTAAATAGACAACAGCCACACATTGTCCCCTCTCCTCTGTGCCTTGGTGGCACGTCCCTGTGTTACACGTTGGAAGTTCCCTGATCACCACTCAGAGAAGTTCAAGGGTTGGTCCCTGTTTCAGGAATGTTCCTGAATGCTTACCGTAACCTTTTTTACCATCTACTCCGTGGCAGTCGGCAAAAGCCGAAGGCGCAGCAAGAGCGGTATCGCTGAATGTCCTCCTGAGGTAAAACCTAACCTCCGAGTCCTCAGAAATTAAAATAAGCAGAAGAGGGTTTGTTTGTCTGTTTGTTTTTATAGTGGCTTCTGCTAATGGGTCTCACCAGCAACCGGCCCCGGGTGCCTCCAGGGATTTTAGCCACTTGTGTGAGGTGAAGACACCCATGAGGTTATTTTCTCTGTAAGGCAAGACTGCATAAGCTGACAGGTTTAAAAGAAACACAAGGAAGGTCTATTTGTTTGCTTGTCTGCAAATGTAATTAAACCGTGGACTTTCCAGAGAGCTCTACGGAGGCCAAAACCCATAAACAGATTTAGAAAGGACACAGTACCACAGTTCCCGAAGACAAAGGCTGCGGCCACTACCAGAAATATGAGTATGGCTGACACTTCTAAGTCAACCTCTTGAATGAAAAAAAAAAATGCCTTAAGCACCTTGCATGGTCACGTAGAAGATTTCCCATCCCTTCAACCTCTGCAATACTGGCAGAACAGTCAAGCCCGCAGTCCCGCCATGCAGATCATGCCACGGAGTATTTTTGCCTGTTGCTGCTTAACACCCGCTGACTCTTACTCTCCCCTCACCCACTCCTGCAAAATAAACCTTTAAAATGCAACGGCTGGCTCACCCAAACCAGAGGGAGACTCCAAGGACTACAAGGACTGTTAGGATGTTGTTTCTCAGACACAAAGTACCCTCAAAACCTTACAAAACACCCCGCTAATGCCTGTCCCGGGTACTGCCACCCCTCCAACCACCCCAGAGGTGCAGTACAGAAAGAGAGCTGCATTTCTGTACATTTAGACAAGTTTGGAGCTCCGTGCTTGAGAGGGGTCACAGGCAGCAGCAAAACTACCAGTGAGCTTTCCCCTGCTCCTTCGCCGGGATGTCAGTGGTCAGCACGGCGTCATGTGGCTGTGGGCGCGTTGAACACACACAACTGGCTGGTTGGCAATGCCAGAAAAAAGTGTCATGAACACTAATGAACACTAACGAAGGCTAATCAATGCTGAGGTGGTAGACAGAAACTAGAGGTGCTTGAGATCCAGAAGCAAGTCTGGGAGCAGCACAGCAAGTCCGTGTAAACACGTCTCTAGCACAGCTCCGCTTTGTCTTGTCCTTTCACTTGGCCCTGCAGAGGCCACCTAGGAGATCCTGGATCTACAGCAGTTTATTCTCTTCTCAGGTCCTTGGCTGTAGAGACTTAGGGCTGTTCCAGAGAAGTTTCACATTAGTCTATTTCCATCAGTGCTACTAACACGACACTAAAATAAACACGAGTTCACCTTGAACTACGTTCCCTTGGTTCGCTTTTCTACAAAAGAGCATCTTTCTCATTTTTTTCCCCTCTCTATTCACTGTAAAACTCCAGGTCAAAGGAGGTTTGACAGCTTGAGATCAAAAGTTTATAAAGACAGAGCTCCGCACACACAAGCCAAATAAAACTTGCTTTTAAGTAAGAAGTACTACCTACACCAGGGAAACTTTTTTAGCAGTCTCTGCCTCCCGTCTAGCGATGAACTGCTTTTTTCTCGGTGGAAGTGGTTGCTTTAGCAACCCAAAACTATGTCGACAATGCAATACTAGAGTTGTATTAAGGTATTAACATGAATGTCTGCCTGCTTTACATTCATCTTTTGCTTGGGAAAAGGAAATAATCAGAGCTTCGACTAAAGAGGAGGGAAAAACCACGCACAGCAGTGCCTACGGCATCTTCCAGCACCGATTCAGAGATGTTGATGGATGCTCAGACTTGAGCTATATATTCCTGACACCTTCCTTTGGACAACATATCTACTGATATTTGGAAACAGCAATACAACAAAATCACAAAGATGGGCCAAGATTTTTCCAAAGACCAGCACACCTCATCCTCTTTCACATCCTTTCTGGGCTGAAATCTGGCAGTGAACATTTCCACTTCTGACCGGCGACCCACACAGCTCTGAGCAGGAAAGACTACGCAAGTGCTAGATGACGTCAGCTCAGCTTAAGACCCCAAATTTTAGTCACTCCCCCCAACACCCCTCCCTTGTCCCATCTTCTGGCAGCAATTTGAGCGATGTACAGCATCTGCAGCTTCTTGTGAATGTAAAGCTGAGCCCCTTGCTCTGCGGGGAGGGGGTTTCCTTGGCTGTCCAAATCAGCTGGTAGCTGGACAAAATAATCCACCTTGTTTTCTGTTTGCAGCTCTCTCCATTGCCTTTTGTGCTCCAAGCAGGAATATTCAGAACAAACCACCAGCAGCTCTAATACATAAATTTAAAATTTAAAAGCTCTTCGTATTCTAGCAGGAAAATAACAAAGGGAAAAACCAAGTTATTGGTGAATGTCAAGAGGATCAAATATCTTTTTTTTATTTTACTACTGAGCTCAGAGTTGGCAAAGCATCTCAGCAGCTTTGGACATGAAAGTAAAGCAGGATGTGCTGGGGGAAGAGAAGACAGAAAATATTTAGCAATTGTCAGCTGATCTCCTTACTGCAACTGTGAACTGATGCACTGCAACTGTTAATGGAGAGGGGATAGGGACGTCCTGATCGGAAATAAAAGTACTGCTGCTGACTAGGAGCTGAACCCCTCCAGGAGGGAACAGAAGCGGCTCCAGAATATTTTCATAGATATTTAGATCATATACAAGCCCTTGACTGCTTGTCTGGCACTAGATGCTCCTTCTTCTCTGCTCATTATTGAATCAACCAGATGAAAACACACTGAGTCATTTTTCCTGGTGGACGTTTGTTTCCTCCTATGACCAAAACTTTATCTGCATCCAGACTGGGCTCAAAAGTACAAATAACACAAACTTCACCACCCAACAGATGATCGTGAATGCCATTTCCAGTGAAGCAATTTTCAAATCCTTTCAAATCTCCCAAGTCTTCATCTGACTGGGGGGCCTTGATGTTTTGATGCTTAAGCCCAACCTTCATAAAACCACCTAGCAGAACTCTTTAAAACACGCTGAACAGGGCTCCGTTCTCTGTTCCTTTTCTAGTTTATTTTTCAGAGTGGAAAAAAAGGGCTGGATCATTTTTATTGGAATCTTCAGCATTAAACACTGCAATTAAATATTCTTCCAGTGTCAATACACACCGGGAAAATCCTGGCTTCAGGGGAGTTATCCCTTTGATTGTGGTGAGACCAGTTATTTTCTTTCCTTAGTCTTCACGACCTTCCCTCACAGGGGTACTTCAGTCAGTGCCGCATCTGCATAGGAGATACGAGGACGGGACACATGTGCTCCAAAATATATATAAGGAGAGTTGGAATACTGACACTGCAGACAAACAGCATCCATATCGGTCTTGCATCATAAAATGAATATACCTCAGTATTCCTGTTCTTACCAGCACAAAATAAAAAGGATATTTTAACATGTTTTACAGAATGATTAGTTACCAAGCAGCATTTTTAAAATTCTTCTGGTTTACTCAAGTACCAGGTTTTGGCGACAGGAGTCACACAGGAGAATGCATTCAGAAAGACTTACAAAACAGAAAACGTGCATTCTAACTATACTAAACAGCTGAAAAAATCTACCGACCCCCCCAAGCCCCAAGGTAAATTACAGAGAGTTTCTACATGTTTACATCTTCCACTGCCCCAGTCGTCTTAGTCTCAAAATCCACCCAACATTTCAAACCTCGGGTTTTCACCAAAGCCAAGCCAACAGAGAGGCACTTAGTGACACCTACGAACTCTTAAATGTGATGTTCCTAAGGAGCCTTGCTCTTACGAGCCGATCACTGAGCAACTGGCCTGAAGGACTGGTAAAGGAAACGAATTGTAAATAGTGTCATCCACCCGTGACACCAGCCTGGAGGAGCTGCACTACAAACATTACACTCAGAGTGTAAAGGAAGAGACTCCTTGGATGGTTGTCAAGGGCTGAAATAGGAGGGGTTGTGGGATTTCTTCTCCTATCATTTGCTGTCACAAAGAAATCACTAGAAGAAAAGAGATAGAAAGTAAGAAGAGCCATCCCGGTTCAGGGCTGGAGGTCAGCCCAGCCCACGCTCCTTCCACAACCAGCAGATAGCAGGTACAGATAAGAAGTATAAAAAAGGCGATTCATGCAGACCGAGCTTTTCCTAGGGCCCAACCCTTTCTTACAGCGCAACTCGGTCTGTTTTGTGTCAGAGCCTCTCCTGCTGCACCCTGAAACAGCTGAGAAGTACCTGTCCGCTCCCTATTTCATACTAAACACACTCTTGGTTTCACAATTAAAAACCCAACAAACCAACAACGCCCCCAACCAAATCCGGTGGCAATCATCGCGTCACTATAACATAGCTACGGATGTCGGTACGTTTTTATGTTTCTTTGTGCTCCCTTCTCTCCCTTATACAAACCCACCCACCTGAATTGTGACGTACACAAAAAGCACCGGATGATAAATTCTGGAGCTTCTGCCATGCAGATAAACCACATATAGCTGCTTCCAGTTAACACTCCTGTGACCTGGAGAGTGGGGGAGGGCAAGGTGTGACGTGGAACATTCCTCCTGATGAAACGGCAACCAGCGCACAGTCTGGGATGGCCCTGGGAGTCACTCGCTGAGAGCTCACCAGCTCTGCTGGCTGAGGAAACCCTCTGGGAAGCATCTGCCAAACAGCCAGAGTCCTGCAGCTCTTCTGGGAATGGACAGATGGCTCCTGCTTGCCTTTTTGTGTCTGTGATGGTTTTATCACCAGCCTCACGACCTAGGAGACAGACACGCAGCTTTGGCCAGTCCGTTCAGTCCTGCAGGTAGTCACAGACAGCAGTGAGTGCCCTGCAGGAAGCTCCATCACCTCCTGGAGGTGACAGCTCTGGAGGGAAACCAAACCGCTAGTTCAGACGAGTTTCTTAACTTCCAGACTTCTCAAGTGAGGGCAGGTGAATCCCACCCTTTTTATCTCTCTGCAGGGGGAACTGGAAAGGGATATGAACAAAACATGCTCTGGAGGAGGGGTGTGAGTGAAGAGCTGGTGCAGAAGGGACAACACCTGGGGTTTGTTTCTAGCGCTATCTAGCTCTATCACCGCCTCCTTGCAACACGCTGTGCTCTCGTGGTGCCGGAACACCATGGAATAAAGGGAATTGTCTTGCCCACTGGATTATAAGGTCTTCACTGGAGGGGTACGTACAACCCCTCAAGCCCCTGGAAGTCCTAAGTCTAGAGACAAAAAAAATGTGTTTAAGGAAACAATTTCCTGACTGTGGGAAGCAGAAGGACAGAACAGATAAGGAATGAGCAGTGCTTAATGAAGAGTGACAGTGAAACGCTGTCTTAAATGAGCAGTCCCCAAACAGCTGCCAACAGGCAAAGACCCGGAGCCTGCCCCTGTTCCACTGCTGCCCTCCGTAAGCTCTGTCCCCCGCCCAACACCTGCCGGCGGTACGGTAACCCTCCCACGGTGCTTCCAAGGCCACAATCTCACTTGTAATTTGTTTTTCACTAAGATCTTTGTTGTCTTGGGCTTCTCTACACAGTTTCTGAAAGGAAATTGTGATTAAAAAGCAAGTCGGAACAGTATGTGTGAGCAGCGTATGACCACGACACCTGACACGGGAGGAACTGAGACAACTAGTTGACCCACAGATGCGTTACGGACACCAGGGACCATGTGTCTGCTGCACGTGTACTTCCACCAGGTAACCGCGGCTTAAAAAGTCTTGTGAAACCAGAGACTTCTGCCCGTAAAAGCAGCTGTAATGGACAAATGGTTTAAATTAAGGAGAGATCCAATCCAAATTTCCCTTTGAGCAAAAGCAAAGGGGTGAAGCCCAGCTATCCGAGCGCAGCGTTTGGCATTACTGGACTCAAAACAAAGCACTCGCAGGTGCCGGGGTGAAGGGTATTACACACTGTGCTGGCTTGTCACACCGCACGGATTACAGGGATGTGGCTCAGACGCTTCTTGGGCCATCCCAAGTTTAACTGGGCCGGGCCCATCCCTTTCCTCTTCTGAACAAACCCTAGCTTAGAGTTCCATTCCTTACTAGGCATGACTTACGCCCTGCGGAAAAAAGGACGACCCTGTCTGCTCCGTGCAAGCTTGCTCATAACCAACGTTTTAGTAGAGCGGACGCCTCCAGCTCTGCTGGGATAGAGCCTGGCTCTGGAAACAGGTGTGGGAAGGAAGGAGGGTGAGTGAAAAAAGGGATTCGAAATACGGAAAGAGAGGAGGATTCAAGGCAGCAGTTCAACCTCTGTGAATCACAGGAGGAAGGGAGGATACAGGCATTCCCTAAAAAACAACCTGATGAGGTAGGTCACCGAAGATGTCAGTTATAGTCATATTCGGCTGTTTTATTAGGATCAGGGTTTCCCAAACCCATTTCCCACATTTGGAAACCACACGCCTTTTCTCAACACCAGCCAGGTGGGTGGTGGTCACTGCGAGACAACCGGCAGCGCCGAAGCTTGCTCTCTGCTATTGTCTCAGCTGCCACAGACCCAACTGTCCCGTGGATAACGCTGTACACGGTTTTTCTAACTCCCTGTGCTCCCAGCATGGGCGAGGGTCTCAAGGCCAGGCTGGTTGTCTGTCTGCTGTTCTCCTCTATGCCCACGTGCTCTCCCCACACCCTCAGCTGGACCCTGTGGTACTGCACGGACAAGAGCAGCAATTCGATTCTGGAGGGTTTACTGCATCTGAAAGGACAGAAGGAAAACCAGCAAACCCCCACTTGTGTCAGCAGCCTCAGAGCCAGGAAAGGCACAGCACAAAACCACAGCGCACGCTGAGGAAACTCCGGTTCTGCGCTGTCATTCCGCTGACTGTAACTACACTTCAGGCCAACCAAAGATAATGTAGCTGTCCACTTTTCTCCTGTACCTTTGGCCTACACCCATATCCATGTATAAACCACCGCACTTCCCACACTTCGCTTGTCTTGATCTCCACGCTGCTACCGAACCAATGTCTGATGACCTCTGGTTACCCTCCACTGAGTCACCACCACGTTCGCTGGGCTGCTCAGAAACTGGGTGGGATATTGTTTAAGTTGGAACGAAATAACACAAATGCTACGTATGGAGAAATTGGGCTACATCCATTTCTGCTGCTTTACTGGATTTTCACAGGAGTGCAACAGTTAATTTTTACAGTTAGCCCAGATCCTGTCCTGGGTTTCCAAGCCCCAGGACCATGGTTCCCCATTCTCTCTCCTCGTCTGACAGGTAGAGCACAAAGGTTTATTACAGCCCAGAGCCAGAGGACCTGACTTTTTAACTTCCCAGGTCTGCTCTTCAGTGAGTCAGTTAAAAGCCAACCTGCGTGGGAGCTGGCACTGGATTCCAGTCGCGGGGGCCTCAGTCGTTTGGAGTAACCCAGCGGGAACAAGCCAGCGCTGGCAGGAAAGCCCCCATCTAGCCTGCTCCTTAATGGATTACATATTTGTTTTCTTTAGTTACTTTATTAAAGAGGAAAAAGATTTTGGGTGCAATTTTGTGCTAGTCAGTGATACTCACTATTCTCTCGCCATCAATCCCTTTTTCCACGCTGCCGCTACTTTGAAACAGTGAAAGAGACTGTTTTGTAGATCCATCGTCACTCCTATGTTTACATGGTAGTTTGGTTCCTTCCCGGGAAAATTAAACCAGGGATCATACCCCTGATACCTGTGACATACTGGCTCGTTCAAGATGGAGCCTCTGCAACCAGTGGCTGTAACAAAGGCTCCGTCTTTCCAAGGCAATGTCTCTGCTGGTGACTTGGCAGTGCTGGGACACGTGCTTGGCCAGAGCCCACACCGTCGAGCTGTCAGCTGGGGCCACAAAGCTCTACTGGTCCAGCAGATCCAGTGTGCACCAAGAAGAGAGAGGTGTGAGCAAACCCTCAGCAAAAAGATGATGAAAATCTGTTTCCATTTTCTCCTCTGATGCTCATTAAGCTCTCTCAGATTTTGAAAGCTGTTGCTACAAGTTTTGTGGAATTTCTTAGATACAGCTGAAGATGTGGGCAGAGACTGCCTGCTGCTTACACCAGGACTAAAACGTTTTGAAATTAAACTGGCAGCTAATAGCGAAGATTAAAAGACAAAGAAGTGGAATTCCCTGAGTTAAAGCAACTGCACTGTGATGCTCATCTTCAAAATGGCTTCGCTCAGTGAACAGTGAACAGTGAACAGCTTGACTTTTCAGCAAGGACTTTCAAGATGCAGTTCCAGAGACAGCAAAAAGAACTTCCAGACAGAAATCATCATCGTTGCATGTGCAGAATAACGTGACTTGCCTTACTCAGTTTATTTTTAGAATAAAAAGCTGTTTTCCTGGTTCCGTCTTAGCAAAGCCCCTGAGAAATTCTGCTTTTCTTGTGGAATGCACCTTTCACAAAATCCTTACGGTATATCTAACTATTCTCATCTCCATCATCTCACGAAGCCAAGGTTTCAGCCACTGGTTCTGCAGGAAGTATTGTCTAGGTGGGGCAAGGCTCTTTTCCATAAACTGGATAATTTTAGAAGTCCCTTAGTCCATTTTAGTGTCTTTTATCTCCTGAGCAACAACAAAGCCAAAATTTAAATAAGTAAAACTGGTAAACACTTTTTGGAATGCTTTTAATACTGCTGTTGAGAAAGGGAGGGTGCTGGGCATGTTCAGCAATAGTAAGAAAAGAAACAAACCTTTGCCTCAAAGAATAATTTTATATACCATGAGCAGTTAAAAGGACATGGTAATACTGGGAGAGATGCTCCAACATCCTCAGCCCTGCCTACGGGGTCGAAACGTCAGCAGCCAAGCACAGTTTCACCTCGCAGACAGGGTTTGTCGATTGAGACAATCTGCTAGAAATTCATCACAATATTTAGACTGGATTCCAAAACAAAATGGAAATTCCCACAAAATACTGTATAACCTGGAATAACACTCCCCGTGCCAGTCAAAAAATAACCATGCACGATAAATATGTATTATTCCGATCACCTAGCAGCTCCACTGAAGCGCAAATACCGGGGAGTTCCTCTGAGTAAACCCAAGGTTATATTCTGCTCTGGGAGGAGCAATCCCTAGCAAGTACGCTGAGGTTTTTCTTTTTTATCTCAATGTTTTTCCACTCGTTATTTCCTTCTCTTTGAATGAAACAGAGTTGACAAATTGGCCTGCTCCTATCCAAACCACATGCTGCTTGACTTCACGGCACTTGTGGTTTTCGGGGATTCATTGTTTGCAAAGAGAATATCTTTTGCCGGGAAGATCAGACTTCTGATGCAATCCCATGAAACCCACAAACCACCTCCCTGTTTGGAACTTCAGAGTCGGGGTATTTTTCCTCTTTCTGCTGAATTCTTGGCAAATGTTTTAGATCACAGGCCATGACTAGAATCCTGAAGACATTTGAAATATTTGTTTGGCAAAACCTCTGGAGATCGTTCTGCTTAATCTGCAGAGCGCTCGTTTCAGACCCTTCGCTACTGTGGAAAATGGCTTTCCTCTTCACTGCTGCCCCCACCCCTCTCACCAGGGATACGTTTATGAGGAATGAAAATAGATGTGTGTCTGGAATATCTGAGGACTCCAAGAATAATTCTTACCACCTGTATCAAGTACATTCCTCTTCAGATCATTTAGAAGTCAAAGCGGCACCTAATTGTCTCTCCGACATGCCAAACCGAGATCAAAATTCACCAAGTTCTGCATTCTCCAGAAGAGCTGGTTGTAGCTGCTCACTAAGGACCAAGGTCTGCCTTGACATACGTGAGCTGAGACCCCACCGACTGCAAAGGATGTCACCTCAGCAATCAAAGTGGTCTTGAAGTCGAGGTAGCAGATGTGGGACAGCTTCATATCCCCAAACGGAGGAGCACATCCTACAAGATCCCTGGTGCTCCACGGCAGCTCGCTTCGGGATGTAAACCTGACATACAGAACAGGGCTCTGCTTTTAACTGGTGCCTTCAACCCGCAGCCTGCAGCGTGCAGACAGACGAGAGCAGTGATTTCCACCGCGGTCTGTGGCCTGAGGAAGAACGAGGTCCTGTTCCAGCCGGCTCTGGGGCAGGGCTGCAGGTACTGGTGAGCGCAGCCATCCAGGGACGCTGCTTTGTGAACGTGCTGATTGTCTCTGCAGCAACAAGGCGGTTAGATTGTGATTCCCTTTTCTTCTTCTAGTTTTGAAGGAGCTCATTTCTCTAGTCAGGTAGAGGAAACCAACCCCACCCCACGTTGTCTAAGAGATCAGTCACACGCAACAGATTCCAAACAGCAGAGCAGGCCCTATCGAACGCTGCTAGCGCGGAGCACATTTGCATACGCTCTCGTGATAAATGCCACCAGAAAAATGAAAATCTGTTCACAAATGGTTCGTTACACAGAAACCAGAAACAATCAGTTTGCATCTAGAGCATTTTAAGAAATAACCAGACACTATCTAAAACCTCCCAAAGCCCCTGTTTTCTCCGCCAGAATTTTAATTTCCCAAGCTCTACCTGACACGCACTGTAATAAACAGCATCAGAGTGCGGTAAGCGAACAAAACCAGAATAACGGCATGGAAGAAAAAGCTCCTTCACAGCATGGCTGCGTTCCAAAACCACATATGGAAATTAATATCCTAATTAATAAGGGTTCGTGAAGCACAAAATATTAAGGGCAGACAGAAATAGCTGGAGTGCTTCGATGTCACGACATGCTCGAGGCACAGAGATTGGCAGAGATGTGTTAGATGTACAAAAATATTTCGAGTTTTTCCAGTCTTTCCAATCCAATCTTCTGCGTGAGGATTATATGCAAGTGGCTCATAGCACTCAATGCCAATTTACGAGGATGTGATAAAGCGACCAGCAAAGCCACTCTCTCTCCATCCCCAGCGTTCTTACACACCGATGAAGCAAAGAGATGGAAGGGAAATAAAGTGATAAACATGCCAGAAAAAATTTTGAGGGGTCTTAATTGGGATCTAGTGAAAAAATTCTTTTTTGTTGCTGTTTTCCAGTTTCCACCAAGAGGTCCAACACCCGACAGGTTTGAACAAAGGTTGGTCTTGTAGCTCCTGAGCCAGGCAAATGCTGCCCTTCCCCTGGGAACCCAGCAAATAGGTTACTGGAGCTTTCACTTTCCGACAGAGACCTGTTCTGGCTGGTTTGCCACCTAGAAGGAACGAGGCCAATTTTTACTACAGAAGGATGAAGTTTAGACAACTCCAAAGTGACAGATACAGCCAGATTGTTTGGGGGTTTGTTTGTTTTGGTGTTGAATTTATCACCGTCTGACCATAGAAAAGGTTAATCCTGAAATACTTTGAGAAAGCTCTAGTTACAATAACGAAATTGTACAGCTGCTCCCACTAGTTAAACCAAGGAACCAGAACCATCCTTCAGCAGCAGCTCTGGGATCCACCCAATAAAAATTATATTTGAGAGGCCAAAATCATGGCTAACAAGAGACTAAGTGCTCAAACGTGTCACATACACAAGTATTGATCCCATGGCACGATCCCTCTTCCAGATGAAGATGTGCTTTGACAAACCCCTTGGGGCAGGGGCAGTTGCCCACTCCAGGTTTCCACCTAGCACTTGGACCACTGCAAAGATACCGTAGGACCACAGGTGGTGAGGAAAGTGGGAACAGGAAATGTGAGGTGCAACGATCACAACCCACTATTTCTAAAACCTCTGGGGGAAGAAGGGCTGCAAATAGCAAAAATACACCAGCCAATAGCAACAAAACAGAACTGTGATCAAACAGCAGTATCTGAATCGCTGGCACCGAACCTGGACGAAGGAAATGTCTTTAGAAGGTGGGCAGGAGAGCAGAAGTCAGGAAGGCTGAGCTCTGTGCTCTGCCGTCACTGACTCCTTCTGAGCCTGAGCGTGGAACTACCAGCAAAATGCCCTGGTCTTCAAGCGTCATGCGGACTAGAACAGTATCTCACGAGATCTGTGAGGCAGCCAAGCATCACAACGTAGATTTTTCACCATGCTGGTGACACCAGCTCTGGATTAGTGCCACCTTGTCTCCAGCTCAGTAGATTAAATGCACCGGGCTCACAGAGTTTGGTTCCTGTAGGCTAACCAAGCCTCATTTTATTTACACAACTTTCTACCTTCTTTGAAAGTTTAGTTACTTCCTAGAGAGATCCTACAGAAATTTATCAAGCCTCCTTTCATGCCAGCTGCTTCGTGCTCATCACTCCTTCACCAGTCTTGAGATCTCTGTAGCATGTCCTACACCATCAGTGTTCTCACTTTCCCAAATCTGTGAGAAGATAGGGATTTGTGGGTAGCTGAGCATCTCCCCTCTCTCTCAGAGCCCTTCAGAAGAGAAGGGTGCTAGAAGTTCGCATTTCAAGAAACACTGGACATCTTTATGGAAGTCAAACCCGCGGAGGGCAAGTGCATATGCAGAAACCACATGCTGTCCAGGAGGAGTCTGCAGCTAGAGCATGAAGAGCACAGGAGGAAGCCATGGGCACATCCACCCTGTCTTGACACTCCTTTTCAGGCCTTCCTAATGGCCAGTGTTGGAGGAAGGACCTTTGGGCTGATGTAGAATGGGAAGAAACAACGTGTTCTCAGGGAGCCAGGCTCCTCTCTCTGCCACGTAAGAGAGCGTGGTTATGCACAGGCAGTCGTCATTCACCCGTCATCTCATTGGATGGATCAGGTAAAGCAACCATCGAGTCATCAAGAAATGCTACCAAGAGGCTTCCCGGAAGAGAGTGGGGAGCTGCTGGGAGACACAGGACAGGGCAGCATGGAGTCACGCCAGCCCCCGAGTGCCAACCACTGATGGTCAGCAGACAGTGCTGGTGCCTGAGTCCACCTCAGCTACAGACGGGCTCTGGGATGTGCCAGGCGATCTGCAGAGCTTTGCCTGATGGATCCATCTACTGGAAGCAAAGTGGTGATGATGTAAAGCAAAAGCAAAGCGAGTCAGGCTATATGGCCTCTACTCCAAGACTCTTTGTTTCTTTTTAAAACTGCTGGTTTTCAGAAAAGAGTTTTTAGAAGTTTACTGACCTCACGCTGTAAAATGCCCTATTGACCTAAAACAATCCGGTAATATTATCGCAAGGAAGAAAATCTGGTTTCAACTTTAAACCTCTGGACAAAGTGACACTGCCACTGCAGTACGCTGCACCGGGTGATGGGTGAACTGCAGAAGACTGAAGCCTATCTGATGGTTTTTACTCCAGAAGTCAGGCTACACCCACGGGAGTGTCAGGTTAACGAGATTTCTGGCACTTGCTGTTCTCAGGGGAGTATGACCTCTCTACTCCCGGTTTCCTGATCCCCCAAAGGGATCTCAAATGCTGGTTTATATGATGGTACCTCACCAATGACTCCAAAAGCTTGGACAGATGCTCTATGATTTGATCAAGCCCACCTCCAACCCATAAGAACAGTGCCATGAAAATCACGTACAGAATAAACAAGCCATGGAGCTCTGACAAAACACAGAGCACATGACGCCAGAAGAAAGTGAATTTTGTATTTCCATCACTAATCTAGGCCTTCGTCTTGACAAATTCTGATCATGGACAAAGATTTGGAGGGACGCTCTTTGCAGCATTTTGTGATGACAGACCTAGATGGCCTTTAGAAAAGACTAAAGACTAGATTTATATCCTAAATAATTGCACAGCAGAACTGTGGTCACCGACGAAACGTCGTGGACCTGCTACAGGAACAAATCATTAGGCCTGACACACCAGTACTGCTCCAGTTCAGCTCCACTTCCCCTTTTCAGCTAGGTCCCAGCTAGGTCCAGCTGGTCCCAGCAGTGAGAGAACACAGCCACCGAGGAGCTCACCCCGTGAACTCTGGTTCAGTAATTCCCGTCAAGGGGAACCTGTATTCCAGGCTCACAGTGTGATTCCCGTGTCCCCAGGAATACTAAACCCCGGCATATTTAACTAACAGAATGCTACTGATGTAGAACAAGGACAAGAACGATGTTGAGAACATCTAGAATCAGAGCATCTTACTAAGTATCGACTAAAGCTTGGCTAAACGAGCTTTTAGAACGAAGTGCTTTAATAGAACTTCTCCAAACCTGACCGCAAGATTCAGCTTTTTCAGGCTTCAACAGAATTAAGGGCAAGGAGAGATTTTGAAACCTCAACCAGTTTCTTCATTGCCTTCCCAGTATGAATTCTGCAAAATGGTTTCACTTGGGAATGCTCCCCTGGAAGCACCGAGTGCTTCACACCATTCCAGTCCCTGGCTGTGGCTGGGCATTGCTGCGGAAACAGCCGAGTTTCACGCTAGCTCGTACGGCGTCAAACCAAATCCAAACGCTTCCCGTCACCGTCCACAGATCAACGTACAAACGCTGCCTGAACCCTGGGTCTCCATCCATGTGAAACGCTGTAATGTGTTTGTGTTTGGAAGATACTTCCCTTCTTCGAGAGCTCAAAACTGGCCAGACCCGGGCCCGGCTGAGTCAAATCTTCCTGACCCACTCACCCCTCATTATTCTGATGGCCCCGGAGAAGACTGCAGCAGTTCTCTAGGCGAACGTGCTTAGCAGACTCCTCCATACTCCCTGCTCTGAAGCCGCAAATCTTTTTCACTCCAGTGTCGAAGTCCAACCTTCACGGATTAAAATCGCAGCTAAAGTGAAGCTCAAATAATCTTACCAGCTTCTGAGAGCAAACCAGGAGACAGCAACCACGGGGGGGACAGAGGTGCCGTTTTCCTGGCAGAAGGGCTAAATTTTCTTCTTCTCCAACAACCTAATAAACACTAACAGCAACTATTATGCCAAACAACCCCCCCCCGAGAGAGCAACTTGTTTGAATAGATGATGAAAAATGTCAGTAATTCAGTTCTTTTCATTTTGTGCTTGGACATTTCTTCCTGCTAAGGAAGTTGTTTTCTTGTTTTCCAACCAATCACTGCGAGGCATCTCGAAACAGATTGAGGAAGAGACACGACACCTGTTTGCTGTCTATTAAGGAACAAAATATCTTGGATTCTTTTTTTGTTTAGAAATAAGTGTTTGCTGCTTAAAATAAAACCACATTCTAAACTTTCTTGGAGTTTTTTCCCCGCTAACCCTGACCTGTGGAGAAGATGGCACTTAGTAAGAGTGGTTCTAGCTGAAGGGAGACGGGTGGGAAGGCACGGAAGAAATAAATGTCACTCTTAGACATCAGAAGTCCTCCCAGTCTCACATCTCGCTTCCTCATGTTCCCCCTCCTCTCCACACACAGCTCTATTCCCATGCTCTTGTTTTTTTAATGTGCCACCGCTCAGACTGCGCATTTAAGCACTCGAGATGAAACGGGCTCTCGTTCCTCCTCGCCGAGGATGCAGGGAAAAGGGAGAGATGGAGAAGTGATACAGCTCTTGGGCTGGAAACGTGGTGTTTCTACCATCACAACGCTTGCCAGCTCTATCAGTGTGTGTTCAAATATCACCACGTGTTAGTAAGGACACAAGACACAAAAATCTCACCTCCTCCTGAAGTATCTTACGGTCTTGCCTTTTGTGAAATGCTCCAGGTGACAAGAGCCTGCTCAGGCTGGACTTCCCTTCCCATGGACACAGCATCTCAGACTGGTGGGGCGTGGAAGGGACCTCTGGGCATCGCCCAGTCCAACGCCCTGCTAGAGCAGGGTCACCTGTGATGGTAGAAACAGAGTCCCTGGAGACCTGGCACACCTTCTAGGACACTGCCCTTCACACTCCCCAGCTGGAAGAAAGTTCTTGTTGTTTTTTGATTTTTATTTTAATTTATTTTGGGGGGCTCTGTAAAACTTCCAGGGGAGACAGAAAGCAGCTAGTGAGGAAGAAAGAAACGCTGGCAGCACCATGTGAACATTGCGCAAGAGAATCTATAGTTGAAGATGGTTTGTAGCACAGACACCAAGCACCCCGTAAAACATTTCAGATCTCCCGAGCACGGCTCCAATAGGCTTCAAAGTGTTGACATCACATAAAACAAAATGCATCGCAGTCCAAATTATCGCATTGGTTTTTCCCCCTTCTCCTCACTTTGATGGCTTCTACAAAGCATTTTATATGGTTGAATAAATTTGAGTAACTCTTTACAAGTAAATCAAACCAAAATGGTTTTAAAAAAAATATTGGATGCTTGCTACCAGCCTCCTTCTGAAAAATAGAGTGTGTTTCCAAATACGCTGCGGACAAGATGGTGTGATGCAGCCTGATTGGTAAACAGCAATGAAGATGAATACCTCTCCCATGCACCGTGATTTGTCATCCTCAGACAAGCACTGCTTCCCAAATTAATGACCACTTTGTTGATTAATCGACAGCCTCTGTCCAAAAATCAATTGTCTTTCCTCTCTCTGACGTTCTGCTTTTTTGTGCAAGCGGCTGCGTGAGGTTTGCAAAAATCAAATTTGCAAATGAAGATTAATTTCTAACAGGATCCTTGGCCAGATCTCCCTCTATGTTGCAGCAGATGGACTTTTGTGTGAAATATTTTTCCTTAGTTGCTATAGAAACATGCCAACATATTTCTGCTTAAGTGATTTGCTGGAGAGCTGTTTGTTGTGTTGCCCAGCGCTGACAGGAGTGAATCATTTTTAGTCTTCAGTCAAGGCTGATTAAAACCCGGTCTCTGGGTGTCTCACCGCTGCAGACTGCTCCTTACGGCAGGGACACGCTGTTAAAGTCATTAAGTCTGCGACATTCGAAGCATGCCTTGAAGTAAACCAGGCAGGTGGAAGGTTAAAGTTACAAAAATGACTGAAAGCTGAGGCAAACCCAAGGCTTACACACAACTGCGTCTAAAGAAAAGGCAGAGAAGTTATGATGACCTTCAAAAAAAAGGATTTACAAGAGAATTGGTTCTAGAAGCCCATTATGGCAGAAGCAGCCCCCAAATGGTACTCATGACACAACAGGACAGGTCACGTGTTTTTTCTAAAGGCGATGTCTGAAGGAATGAACCAAGTTCACCCGTGTCAGGCACCGGTAAGGACCCTGCGCCCAGAAATGGCAGCAGGTCTGGTCCCCCACCACAAACACACAGCTCAGGGGAATCCCACTGGTGACGTGTGGCACAAGCAGTTGCCAAAACCCTCTGCCGTTCAGACCACACCGCAGCAGTATCAAGCTGAAGATGCTGGGTCAGAGCAAGACCCCCTGCATATTGGAGTTTCCCCGTGTGACAAGGCAGTCCCAGCCATGGTGGCAGCGGCGGTGTCGAAACCAAGCAACAGCTGGGCTTTCTGGTCCACTGCTCTGTCCCTAAGTATGGCCACAGCAGCCGTCTGTCCCCAGACCTGGGAGCTGGGAAGCTAAGGTAGAGCCGATGTGTCGGTGATGGGAATGATCAAAGCATTGGACTTTCTGGGAATCTGGGTTCCAGGGTAAGCTGGAGAATAGATACAGCCTCACAAATCGAAATGGCAAAGCTGACAAGCCCCCCAGTTTCTGAGGAGCTGGTACTGAGGCCCATCTCACCGGTTCTTCCACCATCCTGCTGTGCACCTCAGCTCTTCCACTTGTAAAGCTCAGCAGAAGACACTGAGCACGTGCTGATGCTGTGGGATCTCCTGGTTGAAGAAGCAGATTTAATGACACAGCAACTGGAGCATTTCAGGAAGCTGCATGAAAAGAAGCAAACCCCGAGACTAGACTGAGGAAGCAATTCCCAATTCCCTCAGAAGCAAAACTGTAGATACGTCCATGTTATTAAATCGCTTGTTAAACCTCGAGATAAATTTCTGTTTCGGAAACAACATGATGTAAATGAGCGTTAAATAGAATGGTTCTTAATGAACTTCTCTCCAGAGCTGCCCACCCTCCCTTCTTTTGTTAGCCGGCCATGAGATCTGCTGCTCGGTACTAGCACTTGAGCCTTACGCTGGTGAGCCCTCAGAGGTGTTTATAACAGGCTCTTTAACCGGCCTTTTCTCTCCATTTTAACTTTTTCTTCAATTCTGTCCCTATTTTTGAAGTACCCTCCCACAGTGGCAGCTCTCCAACTCCTCTTACCTCCAAGTGAAGGGCAAGCTACCAGCTACCTTTATAGTCCAAGCCAATTTTTCTGCTTGGCCAGCTTGCAGGGGATCTTCATCCACGGAATAGTTGATTCTCTGCCCGTGGCAAGCATATGAGTCATCCCTCCAAAAAGCATAACCTCTGCTGTCCCTCGCTGAGACATCCAGGAGGCCTGGAGGGCCAAAAGGCTCTCTGGATATGCCTAGTGTTCTCTCAGGATGCCCGAAGATCCATGACTTAAAGATAACTTGTAGGAGATGGAGGACCAGGAAAGTTGACCTAGAAAGTAGTCTGGTTCTTGGTCCAACGAGTGTAAACCTCGCGTAAGCCCATGAAGCTATTAAGAACATACTCCAGAGAAACAGGAGCAGAAGACACAAGCGCTGCTCTAATCCAGGTTCCTTCACTGCCCAAACTTGAAGCCCTCTAGAATTACTCGAATTTTCATCATCTGGTGGCCCCATGTCTCCCAGCACATGCAAACTCACCTTCCACCCTCTGTGCTAATTAGGAAAGTACATTTTTATGCCTGAGGCATAAGAATCTGACAGCAGAAGACAATACCTTACAAATCAGTTATTCGATGTCTCCACCACTGCCTTGCTGTGGATGCACATGTACAAGAGGACAGATTCCTGTCAGCACTAACCTCACCTCACCAAACAGCTTGTAAAGTTAGAGCAGGGCTTCCAACTTGGGGATTCATCACCCCCTTGTCTGGGGGAAGAGACAAGTTTTGGGACATTTCACATTTATTAAACCTATTCTCCAAGTGCTTCCAAAATAGTAACAGTCAAGAAGTCAAAATTCCCTTCCAGCCATCATAGGATCTCCGTTGTGGAGCATGAACTTTTTTGGAGGCTGCAATACTGGAAACTGTTACGCCTGTTAATTTGGACAGGTAGATAGTACGACTGAACTCAATCGGACTCAGGCTTGCAGACTGATGGAAAACACTGCTCTGCTTTCTTTGGCATTGGGCGATAGTTTAGAAGTATCCTTCAAGAATTAAAAAAAAGAAAAAAGAAGTTGGCTGAATGTCCTATTTGTAGAAAGAAATGAAGCTTCAGATGTTCTTCCTCACCAAAGACTCCCCCTCTGATAGAGGCGGGGACGTGGTAGACCCTGGGTCTGGTCCGGATGGGATTCACACGCTCCTGGGTGAATAAGTTTGCTACCTATCAAGGTGTCTCCTTCCTGAGTTTCAGGGAATACTCACATTAGTAAAAGCGTGGTTCTTCCCATGCTGCCGCCTTTTGGCACTGATGTAGACACGGGTGACTAAAGACAGGTGTGGGGTGGGTACAACGCAACAGGCCCCACATTTCCCATGTATTTAACAGTGGAGCAATTGGGAGGGTTCTAACGCTCCTGTCACAGAGCACAAAGCAGGGAATAGGTCTTGTTTGAACTACCACAGGGTTCAGCTTCCTTTTAAAGGCTCTGCTTGTTGCCCACAGAGGAAGACAGAAAATACCAAACAGAAATGTTTCTTGACAGCTCTGAGGCTTCCCCTTGTCCACAGGTGATAGCAACTCCTGTCAAGTCAAGTTCTTTGTGATCCTTGTAACTTGTGCTGCTGGGCTTTACCCCCCATAGCTGCAGGATGTCAGGGACTTCCAGGAAAGCACTCCCAGTTCACATCTCCAGCGCCCAGGTATATCACCTGTTTTAGCCAACGCTACGAGCAAGGCAAAACAGTTTCCCATCTCCATCCTTGCTTCTGCCACTTCCTCCCTGACTCTCCAAAAAAACATACAAAAAAAATCCCCAGCTTATCAGACCTACATTGTGAAAACACATCACCTTCAGCCCAGCTATGCGGTGGAAGAGGGAGGCACTCACTCGTGCTAAAATATGCAATATCCCAAGGCGCTGTTCTGGTCCTGCCAAGCCTGCGAAGTGAAGGAGCTCTTTCCATTACCCCAGAAGTCTTTTGCCTTTTCCTCACTAGGTTTCTGTGGAGGCCCTTCACCTCCTGAAATGCTGTTGCACTGCCACGAGGAATGCCACCTCTTGAGACACAAGGTCTCTGTGAAGCAGCGATTACTGTCTCTCATCCAGGAATATTTTTATGTAGACAAATAGGAAGCATGTTTCTAGGCTGACTTGACTTTTTTCCATGAGCACACAAGTCAGAATCTTTCAAGACAAGAGCATACCATCTTTTTCCATGTTTGTACCTATCACAGTAACATTTAGCTCTGAAAATGGCAGCGGAAATTTAATGTGAGAGAAATCCATAAACAGGAATGACCTTATCCAGAGCGGAATTACCTAAGTTTTGATGTGTTTTGGAGGTAACTTGGTGACTCTTTGCACCTGTAACTGCTTGAAGGGTCAGTGGTGGGTGTGGGAACACTGTCCCACCACCACACAGCCCACCTCAGGAGCCTCCTTAGGCTGCACATCAGCCATGTACAGTGACCAGCAGACGGGAATTCGCATTTTGGTCTGGGTGGGAGGCTCTGCTGCAAATACAAATTCTCACTGGTACAGTTTTCAGAATGACAGCGATGAAGAGGAACAGCACAAGAGGGATAGGGGAGTTTGGTAGAAAGACACCAGGTTGTAACCACGCGAACTGTGAGCTGTCTGCAGAGCCAGTGTGACCTGCCTCCAGAAAATCACAGCCGGTGCTGCCACAGAGTTATCCTACCTGTGGGGACAAACTCTAGGTGAGACCACACTACAGAACAATACCCAATCCCGGCAGCTGCAGGGATGTGCTGTCCAGTGGTGTTTCCAATTTAAAAGCTGCTGCTGGGAATAGGCGATACTCAAAAATGCCAACTTGCTCCGAGCCAAGCAGCCCAGCACCTTGCCGCCACTCACCGAAGCGCCACGGAGGCAGACAGATGACTAGAAAAACAAACGTAGTGCTGCAGTGACGATGGCCCAGTATGTCCCAGCCTGGGGAGGAGAGGCAGCTACCCACCTGCAGAGCTGGCAGCTCCCCTCCGTTCCCCCTCACGGCACGCTGCGAGACAGATGTGCAGCTGGGTGGGTTTGCAATCAAGCCGTGCGTGGCACGTAGCCATCTCTCGCCAACTGATTGTGATGCATTTAGACGCAGGTTGCCACTACGTTTCACATATGTCACCAGAAGGAACAGCTGACAAGAGCTGCAGGTAGCAGTTACTCCCCCCGCCCCCTCCTTTCCCCAATTTACAAATCCATTTTGGTGAGGCTTATGCTTCTGTCGGGTTTACTTCTGCGTTTATTCAAACGCTCAGTAAAAGTGTATTTTAGTTTCACGCACTAATATTTACATGAGATGCCACACCAGGTTTCACACCACCTCCTGCCACACTCGGACAGAGACACCCAACCCAGACCGGGATTTACCCAGAGCTCTCCCAACAGCCCCACATACACACATGCAATTACAAAAACCACCGAAAAACAGCAAAACCCACCAAAGTTCTTTTAAGCCTTGCTCCAGCCAACTCCCCCTTACACTATTAGCCTCGTTTTCCTGCAGCCCTCTGGGGAAGCCAGCCTACTTCTTTCCCAGCGCCCTCTTCCTTTCTCTTGGTTGTAACAGCTACGCTTTATCCAGCTGGGAGCAATGTCCCATCATTTGCCTTAAGAACAATTACTTTCCCTATTTTCAAACAAACAGAGGCAACACCATCCTGCTGCAGGAACCATGCTTAAAAACATAATGTAGCTTGACACTGCTGCTCACCAGCACGAGTACCCGCTGAGGAACTCAGACTGAGATGAGGATACTCGGAAAAGAAGTAAGTGACCTGAAAGCTGTCCTTTGGAGGTAAACGGAGTGAGGTGACAGCGGTGCTCACTCTGGAAAGAGAACAACGATCTCATAAAAGAGGATAGTGCCAACTCCCTCATACCTAACTGTCCTCACCTCCAGCTTGGAAAAGCCAGCTCCACGGATAAGACTGGTCTCTCCACGCTTGTAAAGTTTTTCTGTGTGACAATCATTCATGTTTGGTCACCACTAGAATGCTAGAAAACAGGGTCCAGAGTCCTTCCATGCGGTCCACAACACCACTGCTGACTCTGACGGCAGAGTCAGCCTCTGACCCACCTTGCAGTGCTTTGGGGACAGTCTGACAACTCTGATTTCCTTCACAGGCCCACAATCGCCAAGTCACTGGGACATCAAGCTGTGCTCTGTTGAACTACTCATGTTTTCTTTATTCCCACAAGAGTTTTGTCTGGGCTTAACAGAATTACTTAACGGGAACACAGGACCTCATTGCCTCTGGCTCTCATGAAAATCTCTTTCTTCTTCTCCACGAGAAAGATGCTTAGACAAGTGGATTATTTCTTGAGATAAGGACAGGGAGATCATTCAGCAGTTACCATCATGAGCAAACCAGACCTGGTGCCTGCAGAGTTGTTCCTCTCACGTATTCTCGCTCCTCTCCTCTGCTGCTGCTGGTGTTGTGCAGTTGGGTTTTTTTCCCCTTCTTAAATATGTTCTCCCAGAGGTGTGGATGGGCTCAGCCTTGGCCAGCAGCAGATCCGGCATGGAGCCAGCTGGCATTGGCTCTGTCAGACATGGGGGAAGCTTCTGGCAGCTTCTCACAGACCCCACCCCTGTAGCCCCCCACTACCAACACCTGGCCGTGCAAAGCCAGCACAGTATCTCAGCCCTAAACACTCACAGTCCTGGGCCAGGGTGTCCTTTCGGGTGCAGAAGGGACATGTCCTTACCAGAAGACGAAGTTTGGTTCGTATGGGGGGGCTGATATATTAACTTGTTTCTTACCAGCTGGAGCTGGAATTATACTAACAGCCCCTTAAGCTAAAAGATGCTGTGTAACGTGGTTTCCACTTAACATGGAAGATGAGCTTGAGGCAAATCCTCAGCTCATGCAAGTAAGTGCCCACGGCTCTCCTAACGCCACCAGAACCGCCTCCCCTCTCCCAGCTAAAGATCTACTCCATCTTTTTTGGAAAGCTCAGGAGCCCATTCAGGCTCCAAAGCCGCAGACAGCTGATGCAAATCACTCTTCCACTACAATAACTTCTGTCAGCAGAGATCTTTTGGCCTCTAATTTACACCTCTCATGCATAAGTGTTACCTGTGTTACTGCAAACTGAACCCTCAGAGTGTCCCAAGGTGTTGGAGACAAGCTTAGAGCTAAAGCAATAAAAAATCTCAGGGTTTAAACACATCCTGGTCCAATACGCTGTATTTATTGGTAGCCCTGAACCCACAATCTTCTCCTAGTTTACAAAGAGCAGTGAATTAAAGATGGTGATGATACAAATATGCTTCCTTTGGTCTGGTCATTAAAATCCCTCACTCATCCTTGGAAATCTTGAATGAAATGTTATTTATGAAGTTCTGCAGTAAAAACGCAGTCCGGGTGTAATAAATTACAGGCAGCAAGCTAATGTTTTAATTTTTTTTCCCCTCCTGTTAAATCTCTC
>NW_010424315.1:0-252 GCF_000710305.1 Buceros rhinoceros silvestris
GTCGCTGAAGAAGATCGTGGAGGAGAGCAGGGAGAAGAATCAGCCCGAGGTGGACATGTGCGATCGCGGCATTTCCAACATGCTGGACGTGCCCGGCCTCTGTAGGTACCGGCGCCAGCGGGCGGAGAGAGCGTGGAAACTTCCTTATTTGTCCCGGCACCAGCCGGGGCCGCCGCCGTCCGGGTAGGGGGCGGGCCAGGCCGTCTCGGTCCCGGTTGCTGGCCGGCCCCTTGGCGGGTTGGGGGGCGTTCC
>NW_010424315.1:334-39830 GCF_000710305.1 Buceros rhinoceros silvestris
GGTTGTGGGGCTTCCCCAGCCTCCTCTGTGCCGGGGGTGTCCTGAAGCTTAGGACATAGGGGGCTGTGGGAGAGATGGGTGGGCAGGGGGAAACACTCTGCTTCCAGCTGCCTACAGCACCGTAACGAGCCGTGAGAGAGTTCAGGAGAGCCCCTGCTCCGCTAAACCAGAGAGATCAGTGTGGGGAGCTGGGCCTCCCTCCCATCTGTCCCATCACCTCTGTCCGTGCGCCGTCTGCAACCCTAGCCCTATGTGAGTTGACTCTGACTGCTGTCATTCTGGCACTCGAGCGGTAGGGAGACTTGGTCTCCTGTCCCTCCTAACCTCTCCCTGCTACCGAAGCAAAACCACAGCCAAGCAGCATCTCCACCCTTTTTTGAAAGGGGTGGGATGACATTAGCCTGGACACAGCTGGTCTCTGATGGAGAGTGTGGTAATACTGTATTAGAGATAAGAGCAGTAGCATATTTTGGATATTACATAATCACATGTGCTTCCAGAATCTTGACAGAAAGTTGTCATTGGTATGTTGCATTTGCTGTAGTTGATTTACATCACATGCAACATACCGATAACTACATGCTGTCACAGTTCTGGAGAACACATGAACGAAGAACAAGGCAGGTAACTTTGCCGTTCTGTTGCTTTGGCTAAGAGTGCATATGATGTTGTGGTACAGCTGATCTGCAGTGAGTTAAAGTTGTGATGCTCTGTAGTGTGCCACAGACTAAAATTTTCTGATTGCACGATGTAATGAGAGAAAAGCAAAATCAAGAACGAGCACTGTAATTGAGACTGTGACTGTATCCTGTTTAGCTCTTCACTATGTCCGTTGAACTTGATAGCAGCCAGGAGCAGGTGGATATAACTCTTCTTACATGATGGAAATGAGTTCAGGGAAATGTATGGCTCACTACCAACTCACCGTTGTCTGCAGAATTGGGACTAGTCCAAAGTGTCTTCGGTCACATCAGTAAAGCATGGAGACATAAGTACAGTTGTAGAGTTTTAGTGTTTATGTCTTCATTCTTTGCTGATTCTTTTCCTGGTTCTGAGTTGGGATTTCAGGAATATTAAAGTGTAAAGTCCATGGGTATGACCTCACGTTAAACAGGAAGTTTCTAGTGTATTTCTAGTATTCTAGTGTATTGAACAGTTCTCTGAGACTTTGTCTCAGTAGTGTTGAGCTTGCGCTAACTACAGACCCATTTTCAGAACTGTACTTATTCCTTTCAGATAAACTAATGCATTGAGAGTATGGGGCAGCAACACTGTTGCTTTGGTTAAGTAGGCTTGGTGCCTATTATCAGCACTAAGACACATGATTATTTAACCAGCTTTGACATTTCAGGCAGGAGGAGAAAGGTAATTTGAAGCACATCAGTAATGCTAAAGTAAAAAAAAAAAAAATCTTTTCTTGTAGAAAGACTGTTTTGGGTTTGTGGAGGCTTAATTACTTACCAAGTGGGTAATTAAGCAACTGAAGCTTATTGGGCAGGGAGCTTCCTACATGAAGTATAGACTTGTGGTACCTTATTTAGACTGCATCTGAGAAGTTTGTGTGCAGCGTCTCTTGGTGCATGTCATGTGACTTGGGGCCTGGAAGTTAGGGGTGGGGTAAATGATGAGTGGTTTCTATTCAGTTAATTGAGACCTTCTTGTTCTTTTAGTTACTCTGCACTCTGGCATTGTAAGCTGGGTTTGTTTGGTTTGGCATTTTTTTATCGTCAAGTTATTTGCCACTTTCCTTCTGGAGAAGGAATAACTTCCTCCAAATATGCTTTTAAAAAGCTATAGGTATATAAAGTATATAATAGGTATTACCTAAGAATTTTAGGGAATGGTTGAAGAAGGTGTTAAACTTGCTTGTTCTCTAACTCTGTCACCTGTCTCCTAATGGATAATCTTTTCTGATACAGATTGGATGTTCTGGGTTTCTCTGGCTCTCACAACTGGCAGAGAAGCTAAACAAGTCTGAGCTGGCACCTTCCCTTCTCGGTGTGTTGGTTATCTTTCCAGTGCAGTGTTAAAGCTCACCTTTTCAGAAACTTTTTCCCTCAAAATCTTCATTAAAAACAGCTATCATGATTCATGGCCAGTGACTGTTCTTTCACAGCATCTTGTCTTTAATGAAGGCCACTCGTAGATGTTCAGAGATAAAGATAAGTTGAGGTTATGACTGGAGGCAACATTTTGGTGGCTTTTTCCCTGACTTCAGACATTTGAGGTTTAACTAGCCTTACTAGGTTGAGGATACTCCTAACTTGCCATGTTCAATAGCTCCTGATGAGGATTTTGTCTTGTGATTATTTAGTGATTGTGAGTGCCCTTTCCATAGTGGCCAGTAACTCTTAAAGTAAGGTGCTCCTTCTAGTCTTGGATATTCTTCAAGAAAAGGAGCAAGCCTTGTCCCACTGCATCCTCAAGTGGCAGAGTAGTTAGTGGACTCAAATTTAAGCTTTCTTAACCTGTTTCACGTAGAGTTAATGCAGACACAAGGGTATGGAAGCAGTGTACCTGTAGCATCTGCTCAGTGTGCCAATCCTCCTCCTTCAGGTGCAGACCTATTTTTGTTGTGTGTTTAAAAAAAAAAAAAAAATAAATTGTGACTGACCATGGAAAACTGGTGTTATATGGAGGCAGAGAGGAGAAGACGGAGGGGGCAATATATGTCTTGACTTGGGTAGGATTCACTTCTGGCTTTTCTTGCTAATCTTGTGAATTCCTTGCTGTGATACAGGGCAGAGATTCACATTTTCTTTTGCCTTGACTTCCTCCTGGTGTAGCAGTTGTGGGAGAGACGAAACAGACCAAATTTGCCTTTGTCAGATACCAAAGTCTCTTTCCAAATCAAGATGAAATACTTTTCCTATCCTGATGGAAAGTGACAGCTGGTATCTGAAACTGTTTTAAATCTGGTTAGTCCTAGAAGCTTGGCAGCCTCTACATCTCTGCCTGCTTTTCTGTTTAGTAAAGGGAGAGTGAAGTTAATCAGCTTGTTTATAATGGGTGTTCACATTCACAATGTTTAGCAGTCCCCAAACCACTGCTTGCTCCGGAGCTCATTTATGTCATTAGAAGTTTTGTTTTTGGAATATTCCTCGAATCCAGGAACTTCTGTTTTTCTCCTAATGGCTTAAAGTACAAACTAAAATTGTGCTTCAGGCCGTCAGAGCATCTGAAATTTTGAGGCTTTCAGAAGTGTGAGAAAAATCTTTTCGAAGATTTCAGTTGAGACTAAAAATATCCCTTGATCTAGGTGTTCTGTGTTTAAAGCTCATCATAAGACCATGTGAACCAGTTTTAAACTTTAAAGGCTTTTCTTGTTATTCTGGCATGTGACGAAACAACCGTCATACCATTTGTGGGTATATCTATACCATAGTCATTTATCCATACATGAGTAATTTTAGAAAATGTATTGCCCTGTGCAAGTGTTCTAATGTAGTTTCTATTTATTTTTTTATTCCATATTGTGAATTAAATATATTTGATTACAAAGCGCGCAATATAGACAGGTAATGGTAAAGATCATTAATACACATCCTGTAGGGTGAAGAGTTGGGTCCAGTAAGTAGGGCATGACATGCCTTTTCCCTAGCCTATGGTTATGGTGTTTATTGATAGGACTTTAAACAGCCATCAACAATTATGAAATTGTTCTTGGAGTATGGACCAGTCTCTAATCTCTCATATATCTTTATGAGTTAAGGAATTTTGTCCAAATAACTTGAGACATCTGCTGCTCTGTAGTCTTGTTGTCAGGAAAGAAATATTGGATGAAATCCTATTTACTCTGTCAGTGTTAATTTGTTCTTGTTACCATTCTGTCTGTAAGCTATTCATATTTTAGATAGAACACACAAAGAACATTCTTGTGTGGTAGGAATTAATATGCCTAGAATTATTTTTCAGAAAGTTAGTATTGATCTAATTGTCTGCTCTTAAAAATAAGTAAAGCGCAGAAGATGGAGGCACGAGCTATTTGTAAGTCGTTCTGTACCCTACCGTAATGCTCACCCTCCATTAACTTCTTCCGATGGGACAGGCAATATCTTATCTTGGTTCAGCATGGTCTCTGCTGGCTTCCTGTCTTGGGTTTTGTTTTCTGTTTTCCTTTTTAAAAGAAATTAACTCTTGTCATCAAAATATTTTATGTATGCCAGCTAACTTGTAGTGCATGGCAGCAGTGTACACAAAGGCTTGATACTAAGGCCAAAAGGGAAGAGCTTGAATATTCTTCCCTTGACCCACTCGGGACCATAATGAGAACTATTACTATGCATGTAAATTCCTCCGGCAAATGGTAGTATCCTGATCCTCAAACTTCTGTGTGGATATTTGGTGCGTTCTTGATATCAAAATAACTTGTCGGCTCTATGCTAATTACTGTAATGTTAACAAGGTGCCTGTGGTCTGCAGTCCTCAAGAAGCTGCTGCTTCCTGTCTGAGAGCTCCTCTGGTGCATCACAGAGAGGTAACAGTAATTCCGCGGTGGGAATCACGGTGCCTTTCAACTCTTGGGGCCCTAGCACTCAGGGTGAGTGGTCTGACCTGTTGAGCGATCCTCAGTGAGTCCTGCCTAGTGACATGTATGAGCTGTGTACATCCAAAGCAAAATGGCCCCACGAGGTCCCCTTCAGCCTTCCAGATGTTACTTGGGGATGTTAATTAGTTGCTTAAGACAGATGTCTTTATCAGAAGAGCTGATAGTTTAGTTGTCATGCAGAATTGACTTTATATATAGGATGAGGAAAGCCACGGTCAGCTGTTCTCACAGCACAGTCCTTTTCACAGGAGTAGGTGAGTGGCAGCGTACTGGAAAACTTGGCACTTCCATGGGCTGGTTGTTTCACATGGGTCAGTTTAATGTAAGTGAGCAAATTTCCCTGCTTGTAAAGAGTGACCAAATGCCACTTTATATCTAGGCTCCCTTTCTTAAAATGCTTGCAAATCCGTCTCTGAACTGGTAGTAGCTTTGGACCTTTCAAGACTGAGAATCCTTTTGTCTAGATACAGCTAAAATGCTGCTGGAAGTAGTCCAGAGCACAGATGCCTAAATCCTTGCCCTTTTCAAAATAATATTGGAATGTCACCTTTTTTGTTCCTTTGGGACACACCAGCCTGCTTAGCAGGTCAAAAATGCAATGGGTTTCTTTGTCAGAGGTCAGGAGTGACTGAGATAGTGGAGTGTCAGACAAGGTGTCTAGGCTGCAGCTGAATTTGGACAGTAAAATCCAGAGTGAAATGTCTTTGGTCTAGGAATTTTGACCTTGAAATTTTTGATGTTGGGAATTTGTTCTATTTTGTATAGACATGTGAGAAGAAACCCTTCTGAAAATAGACTTGGTTGAAGAAGACAGAGATATCATAGATATGGAGAGGGAGTGGTGAGAAGAATGTCCTTGTTAGCTTGTCTTGTTAAAGCCAACAGTATACACAGCTTGATGGTCTAGTCAGGAGGCTTACCTTTAAAAACTAATATGCACAGAAATTTGTGTTATTTAAATTCAGCAGTTTGGTGTTCAGAAGAACCGAATCTACAGCCCCAAAGCTTAATTCTCCTTGAGTAAGCATCCTCAATTTCTATATATAGAAATGAAGTCATGACAGGAGAGTTTCACCATATGTGTAGACATGGATTAGATCAGGGTCTGACTCAGTTCTCTGTTAGTAAACCGTTTCCTTTTCTTACTCTTTTGTTTCTTAGTTCAGTTTGTAAGTGATCCAGAGCAAGTACTTGCCTCTGTGCTGCTGTCTAGCACAATTTCGATGGCTTTATAATTATTTGCACTGCTGCAGTGCAGTACAAATAAGTTGCATGCAAGTCATAAGCTGGCTTCTTGCAGGCGTTACAAATATTATTTGGTATGTTTTTTCTTTTAAATATTGAATTACATCTTGAGCACAGAAACAGATAATGCTAAACATTTATGTCAATATTTGAGGGCTTGGGGAAGATAGTCACTTGATTAGTCGGGCCTCTCCTATATTGGCTTATGAGGGGGAAGAGGGCTGTCTTGGACAGGAGGATGTTATGTAGTTAGGACATAAGCTGTTTGAGCTGTAATGCAGAAAACATCCATTGCTCTCTTTGTGGGGTGGGAGGAAATGGGCTAGGGCGTAGTAGGTAACTCCACTGCCTAGTAGAAAAATTACTGTTTCTCTTTAAATACAGTGGAGCAAGGCTGATTTCTTGTTGATGCTGGTGATTCTTGGCAAAGCCTCAGAGCTCTTAAAGGACTTGTTTCATAAGTGAAGGAAGGTTTTTTCTCCCTGGTATTGGAGATGTCAGTTTGAATCTGGCTCTGATCTAGATTAAGCTGCCTTGGTGCTGGAGACTAGAGCACTTCTTATCTCAGGATGCCAACTGGTAGGATTACCCTTCTGGTGGTTGAGTTCGTAATAATCAGGCTTAGATATCAAACACTTTTGCTGATTGTCACAGCTGTTAAAATATCTAAACCAAAAGAAATAAATACGTAAGGAATATTTAGGCATTTGTTCACAAGCTTGTAACTATCTCCAGCATCATCTCTCTTCTGTGTATATTTAGCTTCCTATATTTAGCTATATGTGTAAGCAATCAGTAGTGTTAAATCGTTGCTTATCATTCAGATGCTGATGTGCCTTTTATGTTTTAAAGCTTAGAGCTCTTTCTGGAGGCTGCTGCTCTTGTTTGCTCTTTGGTGCTGTTTTTTCGACAATACTCTTACAGAATTTCTATAGGCTTCTTTCTCTGTCCTTCTGCTTTGTGAGGTGGTGCAGGCAGTACTTAGAACACTCGTACTTCATGAGAAATTTAGGGTGAGTGCACTGTTTCTTTCTCCTCCTTGTCTTTCCTTTCTCCACAGTCTGCACTTGCACAGGGAACTGTGGGTTGTTGTTTTTTTTTAATACCAAACTTTCTGATCTGTTTCTGCCTTTGAGTAACTGCTTTCATTCTGCTAACAGGTTGTACTTGCCTGTGGTAAGTCATGAGCTTTCAAGGGTTAGCTGAAACAGGCTGCTGTATCAGTAAGTAAAAGCTTTGCAAGCTGTTTCCTCCAGCCTGCAATTTAGTAAGTACTGATGAGCATGGCCAGTCTTCACTCATGCTCAACCAGGGTATCTTTGTCCCCTAAGGCAGCAAGTCCCCTGTGGGCTGTCTCTGGGATAAGGTTAATGATGTTTGTTTGCTTGAGGAAAGCTCTGATGGATGAGAGATGTAGCACTACAGCTGTCTTTCAGGCAGGAAAAGTTCCCAGTTGCCTGGGAGGAGCAGCAAGGTAGTTTATAGAAATGTTTTGTAGAGGCTGCACTGAAAGTAAGAAAGAGGTGTAGGGGAAGAAAATATCTCAGTTCTTCTAGTTCAAATAAAATACAGCAAACTTTTTACAGGGAGGGAACAGATGATTGAGAACTCTTTCAAGGTGTGAGTTTCTCCTCTGACTGTTTAGCATATTTCTTTCTGATCTGTTGTCAATGTGGGCTGTGGAGCTTCTAGGGAAAGTGATGGTGGTGTGAAGGGTGGAAGGAGGCAAGAAGAAATGTAAAGGATGAAGAAGCATAGGAGGAGTGCCAGTCTTTGTAGCTGCCCTGTGTCCCACCCACATGTGTTTGTGGTATCTGCATGTTGTCACCTGGCCATTCATCACACAACAGCGATGCTAGTCTGCTACTGGGCTTTGTGGGTGTGAGGTTGTAAATGCAGCTATTGGTGCTTAGGACTTAAATGTAGTAGTGGTTTGATGATGAACTGGCAACAGATGGAAATGCACTTGCTTATATGGCATGTGTTCTGTTGGGATATATGTTGAAGCACCTATCATTTTTTCCTTGGGAATAATTCAGAGGGTGGAATTGAAAGATGTTTGTGTGCTTAGAACCAAACCTCTGCTGAGAGGCACCAGAACCTACTGCTCAAGTAATCTTTGATGCAGTTACGGAAATATGAAGGAAAGGAGCAAAGGAGTGGCTGGATAAGTCCTTAAGTATTGAGCTTGTTTTGGTTATTGTGACAGTGCACATGAATCTGGGGTTACTGGAGCGAATAACTTGCCTTTTTTTTTAGATGAAAATAGATACAAGCTCTCAGTTGCCAGGTCCATGAACTAACTTCTTTCTCTCTTCATTTGCAGTTACATTGTCTCACATCACGCAGCTGGTTCTGAGTCACAACAAACTTACAAGTAAGTATACCCCTGGTTTTGGACTTCATTACAGGCAGTTGAGCAGTATTCAAAAGCTGACACTGCTAGGTTGTGGTTGTTTTCTTTAATAAAGATCAATGCAACTGTTAAGAGTGCTTCTTGGTGAAGCACTTTCTTAACAATAAGGAGATTGAGGATGTGGCATCACAGCTGTGTTCAACTTGCCTTTCCAACTTCAATACACATCTGCCATGTACTGGAGGGTCTGAGATTGAGTCTTGTCACCAGTTCAGCCAAAAATCCAGTCCTTACTGTGGCTTTGAAGTCTTTATATTTAGGTGAGGACTTCTGAATTATTGTTTTTAATTGTATCAGAAATGATACAGTTTGCATTTTAGTAGGTGGATAATTTGACTGAAGCAAGTGAAAAATGTTACAACTCAACTGCATTATATCTATAATCAAATGTGAGCTTCAGGCATGAAAGTCAAGCAGTCTACGTCTGTCAAACAAACAAAAAAATCTTCTGAGCGTAAGTTGTCTCTTGCTTGTACTGCACGCACCAACTTCAGTTGTTATTACCTTGTGGATCCTACTTCCCAGAGTAAAGAAGCCCTTAAGTGACATGCTGGTGAATAACATGTCATGAGAGCAACATAAACCTGAGACCAGTCCTTCCATTTTTGGAACTGAATTCTTTAAGAGTGTATGAAATGGGGAGGGGAATGGAACCACCAAAGGGGGTGTGTGTTGAGGAGATCACTGGATAAATGCCTTGGCATGTACCGGGCTATACCCAAGGAAAGCTTTACAAATTGAGATGGGTTTAAAAAAATTTTTCCAATAAAAACCAACTTACCTAACTCTAAACTACTTGCTGTGTGAGCTGTAAGATAGTGTGTATTAATTAAAATGTAGGTATTAATGTGAAAATCTCACTTAAGTCTCTGAATATTTACAGAGGATTAAGCATGAGGAAGAAGTGAAAGTATTTTTAGGTTGCAACACATAAACACTTCTCTGGATTCAGTTCATTGGGTACTAATGTGTAGGTTAAAGGGTCTGTGGTAGTAGTAGGGCACTTAGTGAGTGCTGTGAGAAGTATGAATTAGTTATTCTAGGCCCTGCTTCTGATTGTATAGAGTCCTAGGGTCCTCTAGACTCGCATCTTGCTATTTCTTTTTGTCCCTCTTATAGTTTTCAAGTAAATCTCAATTTGTTTATAAATATGACCAGCAATTTCCAGCTATCTAACATCTAAATGATGACCAGTGGGAAAATGCATGGGCAGATTCAGGCAGGGAAAATGGTAAATATTGCTATTAAACACACAGCTCTGCCCCTGGATTAGCAGGTTGTGAAGTTAGAAATAGCTGGAAGCTGAGAGGGTGTTTTGGGAAAGCATTATAGTAAACTTGCTTTGGGCTTATTGCTGTCTGGCATCTGTTACCAGCCACTGATGGAGTTGGGCTACAGGGCCACCCAGCTGGTGGCTTTTGTGTACCCTCAGGTTGCTGCAGGCAGATGTCTGTCTCTGAACTTGAGCTGCTTAAAAGCTAGTTAGTTAAGCCACTTCAGCTTCCTCTGCAGTTTTTGGAAGGTTGTGGGAAACTTGAGATAGCAGTTCATTCTGCGCAGCCCTGCCTAATGCTTGTGGACATCTGAAGGTGGGTACCTAGTGCTGCCAGGTAGAACTTCTCTCTGGTGCCGATTATGTGCTCTGGTATCTTCTGTCTGAATGGCTGCTTACGGGGCACAAGGAGCTGTAAGCATTTCTCTGGGTTAGCTTGACTTCTTTATCCGGGATTTGTAAAAAACCCACAACTTTTGAAAGCTAATGGACTTTCAAGGACTTAATCATCTTTTCCGTGTGACACCGTACAAAAATGTAGCTAAAGGGTGAGTTCAGCTCAACGTTGAACTGGCTGGGCAGGTAGCAGATAACTGTCTTGCTCTGAAAAAGAGAAGACAGGTTAAAACTCCTGCACGGGGTCTTGAGTTGTGGTATACTTGTCTGTCTGAGAACTGAGCCTGAGGAAGGTGACATGTTTCAGCATGAGCATCAGAATTAAAACCTAAGTACCTGATCTATGTCCTAGCTATGGGTCTTAGCTGTAGAACTTGACTGGGGTAGGAAGAAGATATGGTAATAAGCGGTGTCCAAGAAGGATGTGTTCAGGTTGATTTGAACTATTCAAGAAAAAGCCAGAGTACTCCATTTGTTTAAAGCAGTTTTATCTTCCAAAATACCAGTTTAAGGATTGCCACTTTGCTAAAATTGTGTAATATTAAATATTAGCTTTTAATTACTGTTTTCTTTTAAAGTAGCCCTTAGATCAGCAGACTGTGAGTGTGTATCTTTTCTCTTATGCAAGGGATTCTGTCAGCCTTTCTAATTGCTGCGTTTGGGTTTCTTTCATGGGAAGGTAAAACCACTGCTGCTTCCGAGAAGTAACACATCAAGTCTGAAACTTACTATTCTTTCACAAATTGATGTAGACATTTAAATAGACAGCACACATTTTTAAAAGGCTAAATTTCAAGTTCATATTTGCGTATTTGACACTGTTGACCTAATCTTTTAAGCTATGTAATTAATTGGCTTAGCAGGTTATTCCTGAAATGACTAAGAAGCTGGTGGCAGTGACACTTGACATGCCACACTAAGGTCATATTAGCATCTTCTACTAGTTTTCTGCCATTTAAATGAGTGTTCTGCTTTTTTTTCCTGGTGTTTAGAGTAAATATGTCTATCTGGAAGAATAAATGCATGCAAGAACTGGATATGCATGTTTTTAACCGTAGTTCATATTTTTGTCAGCAAACCCTATTAAAAGTAAAACTTCAACTAGCAACTTGAGGATTGCACTCTTAAATCCATCATACTGCTAGAGGATGTTTCTCTGTCATGGTTTTTATTTTTCATATGCTATTCATACTGCTGGTGCTTGTGCATTTACATGTCTAAATCATTCCTTATCAGAAGTACTCAAATCTACGTTGATTTTTCTGGAGAATGTTAGGCTGGATTTTTTTTCTGCTGTTTGGTGCTGTTCTAATGGAGGAATCTTGAACTGGCTGCTTCTGTTCTAGGCGACTTCTGAAACAGTTGAGTCTGTCCTTTGCTCCTTGATGAGAACTTCTTGTGCTTCAAAGTCAGAAGCAAAACCCTATGGGAGGCCTAATAGCTGTAATTTTGCAGTCTGGTTGAACCAGTTGCTGCATAAGTGACAAACTTTGCATGATTCCACTTTGGGAATGATTCCACTTTACTCTCTAGTAACAGCCCAGTGGAAAGCAGAGGGAGAAAGTGAGTTATTCGTGTGTTTTCCTGATAGACACATATGGGCCAGTGTCTCTATATATGGTACTGGGAGTTTGTAGTTCCATCATTTAGCGATTTAAAGCTAAAATGATGGAATACAGCTGAAAAGTGAAATTAAAGACAGTCATGCTTATGCTATGAGCCTGCATAGGTTGTCTGATCCTGACTCAGGTGTCTTTTGAACCCATTGGCTAACACTGAAATGAATGGAATAGAAGTCCTGACAGATATTCCTCAAATTTGTGGAAGCGAGTGGCTGAAGGATGGATCTGTCCTGAAGTGTGGTGAATTAATCTAGGTAGATGTGACCGAGTTGTCTTTGTTCCACATCATTTGATGGTAGCTGGAGGCCATAGAGCTGATACTCACCTCCTGCAGAGTGAGATAGTTAACAGGATATGAATAGTCGTAAGGAATCAGGGCATCTGTGCTGGAGGGGTGTGGAGGTGGTTGAAGCCACAGGATGTCCTTCTGCAGAAACTGTGCTTGATCAGTTTGGACAGCCACTAATATTGTTTCTGCAACAAAAAAGTAGTAATTTTTGTGGATATCCATTCTACTGTTTTGATCACTTCTACTTAAGGACTGTTTCATACAAGGTAAAGTGGAACGTGGCTTCTCTTGAAGTTGGCCACTTGCAATCCTGGCTACTTGTGCTTTCACCCACGTGCAGGATGGAAGTGAACACAGGGTGTTGGGGTAGATGTGCACATTTGCAGGGCTAGCCAGCGTGCTTCCTCTTATGTTGCTGCTCAGTGGTTGGTGCTGGGGTGGCCATGTAGTTGCATGGCATTAAGGTGTGCTTGGTTTCCAACAGCTTGGACTGTCATGAAACTTCTGAAGTTTTTTGTTAAGGAATTTGTCATAGAATTTCTTGAAATCAAACTTTGTCCTGGTTTGTTCAACCTCTTCAACTAGAGTTAGTGGTTTCATAATAGTTCTGGGGAGCAATTTGGGAACTGAAGAATACTGGATGTCTGGGGAGCCCATGTCAGGGAGAGGAAAGGCATATTGCCAAGCCTGGCTGTCTGTTCTGCTCTGGGACTTGCCCCATGTCATTTCAAGCAGACTGGTTTGGAGCTCTGTGAGACAGTGCTCCATGAGCACTGATGAGCGAGTACGAGGGGTTTTTTTCCAGCTGGGAATAAAGTTTGTGTATCACATTGTCTTGAGGGCTTGGTGTGTTTTATAATTGATTGCACTAGAACACCAAATGGCTGCCTTTGACTGGAGGAAAAAAGCACCCTCGCAGGCTCAGACTGAAGTCAGCAGGGTAGATTGGGCTTCTCCTTTTGGTCCCCTTATGGCCATAGTTTTATAAGTGAGCAACAATTGGAGCAGAATTGGCAACAGAGAAACTCCTATTTTTAAAAGAAACTGTTTGAGCACATATATTGTGGCTTTTGCCATACCCGACTTCATTTTTTTCTTTGCAAAGCAGCTTTTTTAGATAGGAAGTGGTACTGAAAGTTCTAGATTTTAGATAGATAGGCTAACTCAAGGTATTATCCAAATACTTACTAGGATGCGGAATTCTGTATACACTTTATAGCCACACTTAATATTCTTACTTGGAATGCTGATGAATTTGACAAATAAAATCCTGGTACTACATCATGAATAGGAAGTGTGCTTGAAGAGCTTTCACAAGCTCAGGTTAAGTGTAGTCCAACTCAGGAGTGCACAGAGGAAGGCACAGCTGGAAAGCAGGCTGAAACGTTAAAGGTTATTTCAGTACTGACAACAGGAACATGTGCTGTACATCATCTGTATGTGCACGATTATTACACTGCCAACATGATGTGTTTTGTTTTCACTTATTTTTGGGATTTGCTGTAAGTTTTAATAACTTGTAATAACCACTGTAACAGACTTGCCTACCTGACATGATTAATTGATGTTGTAATCATTTGGAGGATCTGTTCAGAGATTCTAGCTTTTGTGTGATTATCTGGTCATACCTGGGGTCCATCAGTATTTCTGCTGTCAGTGGAAATACCGGTATTGTATGATTTGTCCATTAGAGGTCACTGTTTAAATATCTTTAGCAGTTTTTCATGGGGAAAAAGCTTATGCTTCTCATAGCAGTTCAGCCTGCCTGGTAGGTAGGCGCTGTGGACAACAGCTTACTTCTTGCTGCTCTCTTTTGTCTCCTTAACCACAGGTGTTCACCAGCTTCACTGTATTCTTGTGCTGCCTTTAAGTGTACTCAAAACTTGTGTGCTATTCATAGCTTATTCCTGACGATCTTTTTTTTCCTCTCATGGTCTGATTCCTTGCCCAATATTAGCAAATATCTGAATGATGAGAGATTGGGAACAACTGTTTTTTTTCTCAAACCTTCCCTGTATTACCCAATATTGCAATCTTTGTCTTTCTCTCCTTTTCCTCTGATCTGCTGTCCTGTACTGTCCTCTTGTCTTTTCACTGCTCTTCCTTGATTCTCAAGTGTGTGCCTTTACTCATTTTTAGTTCTTTTTTGGGAGGTGATCCATTTTTTTTTTCTTCTGACACCAATTTCCACACCTGAATTTTCTGAGTTTACTTTCTGATCCTGTCAGAATAGCTGTGTCTCATTGATGATGTTCCTTTGACAGCCACATGGTCACCCCTTATCATCCTTGTGCACTTTGCCTTCTTTCAGCAGAACAGTTCAAAACTCTTCTCTTTTTTCTGCTCACACAGCTTAATGCTTCTTTGCTCTACCATCTCCTAAATTCATATGTTCTCTGTGCATGACCAGCACAGAAGCTTCTCCTTTCATTGCTGTCAACTGTGTCCTTGATCTTACTTAACATTCTGCTAAAATCCCTTAGTGTCATTTTTATATTAGGGTGTCTCCTTTATAAGTTACCTTTGTGGCTGTAGAGTATACCTAGATGTATTGGAGGCAGTCCAAAGACAGTTAGCAACACTGCATCTGGCTTGAATTCCTTCCCAGTCTAGCTGCTTTGTCTTCTCCAGACTGCTGAAATGTGTAATGGTGTCTCCCACTGGTATTGTCTGACACTTCGCTTTTTGCCTGGTATCAGGTTATTTATATAGCCAACTTGCTTTGACTTCTGGAGGGGACTAGATGCCCCTGTACTCTTTACCTTTCTTGCTTCTTGTGTTCTCTTTTACTTTGCTTCTGCCTCTGCTCTCTTGTGGTAAGTCATTCTGCACTGTTGTACTGACATAATATATCCCAGAAATGGTGCAAATAAGCTATCTGCATAGTGCAACTAGGGTTGTGTCCAAAGCACCAGACTTCCTCTTGACAGCAGCCTCCCAACTGTGCTTGGGAGTGGTGCTTTAAATTAACTGTAAGCCTTTCTTCTTTGTTGTATATTTTTATTTGTTTTTACTCCCTATTTCTGGTGCAGAGGTCTCTAAAGGGAAATATCTTTATGAATGCGGTGCACAGGGAGGAGGGAAGGAGAGAGAAAAGGAGATCCCTGTACATGTGCCTTAACTAAATTGTGACGTCTGAGTTCTGCACAAATGTTTAGATTAGATACCTTGTTAGCTATTTTTCTTTTCTCCCTGCAAAAAAACCCAAACCTTTGCTCTGGTTACTTAGCTTCAATAATATAAATTTTGGTTTTAAGAACCTTCGGGTGAATGACGTAGAATCATTTATTGAAAGAATTTTGTGATGTTATGGTATAAAGAGTATATGCTGAAACTACCCCAATTTATGCAAAAAATTAAAACATCAAAGTTTGTGCTGTATGGCACCAAAGTTTGGCATCAAAAGTGTATATACTAAATACAGCACTAGATACAAATCACTTGTCTTTAATGTTGTTCTTCAGAAGCTGTTGTTCCTTTATTAAAAGGCATCTGCAGATATATTAACTCCTTTTTTGTAAGTCTCAATGTTTTCTGACATGTTGTAGTACAAATTTCTTGTGTCTTCACTTATCTGCCGGGGCTTAAAATAGCTGCAATTTTTTTTGTGGAAACTCCGTACAAGTAATCTTTTTCCATGTCTGTACAGAAGTTGTAATGTAAAATATCTGGCAAGAGGATTTCCAGCAGTAGATTATTTTGAAGTTGGTATTTTCAAAACTAGTGGATGTCACACAAGTGAGCGCTCTTCATTAAAGAGCTTTATTTTGTATCGAGTTACAGAATTTGCTGTTAAACAAGTCGAGTGGATTTTTGTGTGTTAATATTGAAGCTAGATTTGGTCTAGACTGAAGGGAAACCAGATGTAGGTTTGTATATTTGCTTTTGTACTCTTGTCTATATTTTCTTTGTTTTTCCAGAAATTGGATATGTTGGTGTGAAGCGGATGCTGACACAGCGTTTCTTTCAGACCACTCACTAATGTGGCATCTTACTCTTTCCATTGGTGTCCTGAGTCAGAAATACTGCAGAAATAACCCTTAGGGTGAAATAATTTCCTGATCTTTATCTGAGGATGGGCAGTTTGCGGTAATGTGGTTTCTGTTGTCTAGGAGGAATATGTGCTGTAGCTGGAAATGAAACGTATAGTCAGCTGAAGTGTGGGATCAGCTAATGCAGAGGTGCGGGGAGGGCTCTGTACCATACCAATGCAAAGAAGTGGCTGGGGTGTAGGGAGCCCAAACTAAGAGAGTTGAATTCATTCCCAGCTCTGAGGACTGGGACTCATGTAAATACATGTGCTGACTTCTCTGTTGAGCAGTGAGCTTTCATTACTGCAGCTTCTTCCTGTGTGTGTTCATAGGACAAGCTGGTGTCTTTGATAAACAGTGTCATCATGACAGTCTGTGATGCTGAATGGGGGAAAGTCAATCGATCCAGGTAGCAGTGAAAAGTAGTCCTACAGGAGTTCTTAAAAACGTTTCAGCCAAATAAAAAGTGTAACCTATTAATACTGTCCAATAACCCAAACTGAAATTAGTAACTCTTTGTTAGATAGTCACAGTGAAAGTAGGATTCTGTAAACAAGCACTGCTAAGCACTCAAGTAGATCGGTCTTCCTGAGTGAGAGGCTGCAGTGACCCTGACCTGTGAGGGGTAATCTGTAGTATCTGTTTAAGACCTGGTGTTCAGCATATGTTTGTATAGTCCCTCTTGTAAATGGCAGGTAGCATGTTAAATAGATTGAAGAGAATATTGAGAAGGTGAACATGGTGAACTTCAGTTGATGTGGTTTAACTAAAGCTGGCTACTGTGCAGTAGCGTGTAATTATGAAAAGATCACACTTAAACAAATTAAACACCTGAAGGAGACCCACTGAGATTTAGTGAGAGCATTTCCAACTACATTTGGTAGAAGCCTAATAAATAAATCTCAATTTAATGCTATCAGGGAAAGTTCTTTAGGCCTGCAGAAGTTACTTTTCTTAACTGTTCCCTGCTGTTGGAATATAAACACATATAGATGATCTGACATGTAAGAAGGGGATGTAGCCAGTGTTCTTCAGCAGTTTGGTGTACTACGTGTTGTTTTTTTTTTTCTCCTGACATATAAGTAAAATACTAGAGCATCCAAAACTATGCGCTCCTCACAAAACAGTTATTGAATCTGAAGACATTGTGGTCCACTACAGTGGACCTATTTAAAAAGCTTGGTTAATAATCTGTTTTCAACCAAGTTATTTGTAGAAATGAAGGGGTATGTTTATAACAACATTCTTATACCATTCCTCACTTGAGCAGTGCTGTTTCTCACTGCTGTAAGAAAGCTAACAAACATCAGATTTTTGTGAGCTATTTTGGTGTGTTTTCAGTTCTTTAGTGTTAGGTGATATATTTTCAACCTAGTAATCCCTCCCAAACCTCTGTACCTGGTTTCTAGTATTTCTCTACAAACTCTGAAGTGCATCTTAGTTTTTTTTTCCTCAGAGGAGAACAGATTTGTCTTCACTAGGTGTCACTTGATTCCCAGTCTTGTCTCAGCCTTTCTTTTGCTTACAGCACTGCTCCTTAGAGTCTGGCTTCTAAATGAAAACTGTTTATTGATAAATTGCTTGGGTAGCACATCATAGCGATCTATAGTATACTTTAAACATGTTCATAAGAACATTTTCATAACAGCAGTGCTTCTGTGGGAAATTGCTAAAAAGAACTCTACTGGTTTCTGGAAAGAGCTGAATGTTAAGGAGATGTGTTTGTTTTGAAGTTTTCAGTGTGAGAAAGGTTAGTATCTATCTTTGGATGAGGTGCAGGGCAGGCAAAAGAGGAGACTTTCACAACTTAATGTGTAAATTCACTACTGATGCTTCACTTGGGATCAGGATTCTCTTCATTTAACTGCCAAGTATGATATCAGCATGCCTATGAATATTTAAAATGAAAACTGTTGTGTTCTCCCTCTGCTAATTCCTCTTTCATTTTGGTGAAGCTGATTGCTTCTCTCTCAGTATAACAGAACCCTTGTCAAATTAATCTAAACATGACTCCAGCTCTGTGAGTACAGTTATATTGGATGCACAAAATGCATTATATATTCAGTATTCTAAATTCCTCCTCCCCCATGAAATGTGAGTAACATTACATGTCTTTATGACCTTTACTCTAAGGGATCCTTACTCATGAAAAGTTCCTGTTGATGCTAACTGGATTAGCAACAGTCTGCAGAACTGGTTTTATTGTTTTATATAGCCCACAGGTATTACTTTAGGCTTAAGAAGAAGGTTCTTGCTCTTGGCAAGAAAACCTTATCTGGGATCCACAGTGGACTGATAGCATTCTCAAAGGTCTGTATCAAGTTCTCTTTTACTGTGTATTACTCTCAACTAGCTTTTAAGTGGAACAGTTTAATGAGAAACAGGCATAGTCTTATAAACCTGTTCTCTTGACACGTAGTTATGTTTTAATAGCTCTTCTGGATAAATACTCCCTTAGAACCTATAAAGGTTTGGAGTACTACTGAACGTCATGTTCCTAGGTACTGCAAAATCACTTTATTAACTAAAGAAATATTCTGAAAAAACAGGAATTCTGCCACTTCAAGTTTCTAAAGATGCAAGTGCCAAAGAAACGGATAGTTCTTATTTCACTTGATGTCTGATTTAAAACCCATTGAATTCAGTGGGAGGTTTTCTGTGGCCTTTGGATCATATTTATTGAGGAGATCGTAAGCGTGCTCATGTACAGTTTTATGAATAGGCAGGTAATATGTACCATTTTCCAGCAGTGGGACAATGTTTATTTTGAACATTCAGTGTTAAAGTATAAAAGAACTGAAATGTTTAACTCAGTTTGCATATTATGTGTTTCTCTAATGCAGACTTACATTTTTAGTCAATCTTTTCACTTTCACTTTTCACCACTTGGGTAGTTTATTGACTTATATTTTTCATCTGAGCTCCCTTGTCTACAATGTTTCCTATTTTAGTTTTAATTGTAAAGGAAATTTTGATATGGGTCTCTCTTCTTAAGGGTGTCTTCAGAAATGTTTCATTTAACGTTGGTCCCTACAAAAACCCAGACTAGATTTCATCTTTGAAAAGCAAATGAGACTTAATCTTGCAAACACCTGAATTTGTTTCCTTTTAAAAATGTGAGGATTCCTGTTGTTTTCCCGTGCTTCACAGAATCTTTTATGAGAAATAGCCCTGGAGATCATTTGATGAAATAGAAACTTTCTGAAGCCTGTGCATTTTGAGCTGTGTGAAGGGCCCTGCCACCTCAAGAATTAACTGCATTGCAACTTAGATGAATGACTGAAAAGTGGCAGAGTGGAACTGGAGGGGAGAAAATGCACTTCCTTTTATCTCTTCTATTTTCTGTGGTGTGCCTCCTTTGTCAGCGGTTGGGTATACAAAAGGAGCTGGATTTAGATGTCAGTTCTAAGTAGTGATATGAGAACCTCTTTCTGCTTTATGAGAAAGGGTTACATTTGAGACACTTAACTCCAAGCTGCTTTAACTGATTTAAATGTTCCTAGCATGTTGCTCTACCTGATGACAGCTGTCTCCATCTAATCCAGTATCTGTTCCCCAACACAAAGCAGCATCTGACCTCTCTTAGAGATAGATATTTAGTGTTGGCTTCTGGTTCTTGATGTGGAGAGGGACCTAAGGTCCAGATCCAGGATACTTAGGTGTGGAGTTAATAGGCATTAAATAGTTTAATCCTTCTTATGTATGTTTTGGAAATCATATCAGAATTCTTGAACAGCTGCTGCTTATGTAGGGATAAAATGTGGTAACTCGACTTGGGTGAAAGACTGCTTTGATGAGAATATATTTTAGTGCCTAAAAAATTGCAAGTAAGTTCAGGACAAAAAAGACCATATTTGTTTTAAAATATTTTGAAGTATAACTAGTTTCCAGTCCTTATTTCCAGGAGTACAGTGTCCTTCTATTGCTTGGTGTGTAGCCTGTAGACTCTCACACTCAGCCAACCTCTTGAAATCAAGATGAAGCCTTCAGGTGTCATAGTGAACCATTGTGTGCAATTTCCAGTATTTCAACAAAGGGAAGAAAGCTGTTCCTGGTCTTGTGAAGTGAGACAATATGAATGGGTCTTCATGATGTCACTGAAGCTTCCCAGGAGAATGCAAAGGAATTGGACTGCTAAATTTTACTAGCATTTGCTGAGGGGGAGTTTACTTGTTAATGACACTGGGCAGCAGATGGTCTTAGAAGAGTTGTTAAGACACTGTGGATCGTACTGTAAATATGTGGGTGAATGGAACCAGGATGCTGACAGTTCACTCTCACAGCTCATCATGACAAGGTGACTCGAATGGAATTTGATATTGCCAGAATATGTATTTCTTGGTATTTGGCAGTCTGCTATGTATCTGGGAAGAATTCTGCAAAATAGCAGTGGGATGGTAGTTGGGATGCACTTAGTTGTGTAAAGTTCAGAACAGAGAACGTGATATGCTTAGTCAGCCTTGCTTGACCACTGCAGGTCTTGAGACCTAAAGGTATTGAACCTGTGCAGTTTAGCTACAAGACCAGTACAGAAGTTAGTTTTTTCTGTTTTACTTGGAATCCAAGAGAGCATTATTTCATGTTACAAATGACTCTGAATTGCTGAACCAGAAAATAAGCTGTTACAGGAAAATGTCCTCTCTCCCCTACTACAAGCCCAGTCTTGACTTTACTCTTCTGCTTTTCCTTCTCAGAAAATACCTGCAGCCCCTCCATCCAAACAAAAAAATACAGTCATGGATTGGGGCTTTTATTTTGATTTAACAGGATGAGGCATAAAGTATTTCATCCAGATCCTTTGCTAAATTTTAAGCCTTTTTCTCATCTCAGCCTGCTTAACCATGCAGCTTTTAGTATGGCTTGAAGAAAATAATGATATAAAGTATCCTAAGTCTGATTCAGTATGTGGGAATTACATAGATGTAACAGAAACTTAGTGGACAGTGTGCAAGGACACATCTCCTATTGTTCACTAGGGACACTTAGTCACATCTGTGCCCTGACAAAAGAAAACAATTAAAAACCTCTGATAAACTAGCCAGTGGTAGTTGAGTTTTTGCCCTGTGTTTGGAGTTGGGATGAGCAGGTTGAATTTGAGACTTTTCAACTGTGTAATAACCCATTGAAACTAGAGTTCTGTTTGATGCTGTAATCTTCAGTGCTAGGGTAATGTTCATGAAGAGATCTCTGGAAGCTGCTTTCTTTGTGTCTTGATGTCTCGGTGTCATCTTTCTCTGGGTAGTTTTGGGGGGCTTTTTAGATTCTTTCGTGGGGGGTTTTTTTGGTTTGTTTTTGTTTTTTTTTAATGAAGATGGCCATTCACCTTCTTCCTTGAAATGATTCCTCCTCTCTCCATGGTCTCCTAGCTTAAGTCAGAAGTGAGATAGAATCTTATGAATTCATTTAGTCTTAAGGGAGGAAACAAGCTGCTTTGAACAGGTAATTGAAAGGATACATCTGCTAAATTAGGGTTGCTGGTTCAAGGTGGGTCAGTAACTGGATCCAGCTTTATTGTTTGGACTCTTGTCAGGCTGCTTGAAGGGTACTTGACCCCACCTTGTGGTCCTTTCATAGATGTAGAACAGCTTTGCTGCTGCTCCATGATGCAGGAGGTCACTAGGTAACTAAATCCACTGTGAATAGGCCTGACTAAAAACAAAAGGTGCCTGTTAACCAACACTGATTCAACTGAAGTGCATACAAGGTATTGCTTTCCTCTCATGAGGGTGGCACTAACAAATTGTCTCCCTGGTCTGGAGAGTTGCTGTAGTCAGGCCTCACAACAAGATCAAATATGTCTTGGGGGTTTCCTGTCTTTGTAGTGATAGTTCTTGGTGTAAGATGCATTTTTTTAATCTGTCTTTGAGAACTCTCAGTGTTTTGGATGATGATAGCTTCTTAATCTCTCAGTCATCTTGGTGATGGTTTTCCGCCTGAGTAATTGAAATACAGAACTGACACGTAGACAGCCAAGCTGATTGTAGGTTTGGTTAAGGTTGGTCTTGTGAACATCAGGCTCTTGTTTCAGAACAAGAGAACTCTGATTACATTTAGCATAACTTGTGAAGGTAAGTTGCACTGTGTTTTCTAGGAAAAAGTAATCTCTTACATTGTCCAAAAGGCTGAAACCACCACGCCAAGTTTTTATTAATTTATTAATCAACAGTATAACTGCAGGAGAATTGTGTTTGGTCTCAGCATTGTTCAGGCTTTGACTAAACTAAACCCTGTGTTTTCTACTACTTCTGATTCCTCGTCTTGCATAAACAGAGTATCCACTTAAGAAGAGCAGAAGCATTGTTTGCCAGTCCATTGCATCTCATCAAAGTCAAATTATAAAGTCTGATTTCTGAAAGGAAAAACATTTTAATACTGGTAATTACTGTTCTGGTGAAATACTGAGCCTAGAAACAGCTGAATTATGTCAATTAAAATCCTCAGTTAACTTCTGTTAGGGAATAATTTCAAGCAATAGTAGTAGTACATTATCTTTTACTTTCTGAAGGCACATAGTTCTTGCCATCATTCAGTGACAGGTACACACGGACCAGTTGGAAAATACCACAAAGGGAGGGCTTCTAAATGTTCAGATTTGCCTTAACGAATTTATAAAAAGTCTGCTAAGTGTCTCCTGCAGTGACTATGACCCTCAGCAGTAATATTTATGTAGTGTAATTAGAGTGTTTGCTAAGGATCCTGTTATTGTTCACAATGTAATTAGGCTTATAATCTAGTACATGTGACATACTATAATGTTCTGCTTTGTAAACATTATTGACTCCATTTTAAGACTTGAGATTGCCTCATGCCAAGAAATAAAAGAAAATAATGGCCTCATAAAAACATCTGATTATTTAGATGTGCACTCTATGGGTTCCTGGTGCAGTCAAATTTGAGACTGAACCAAGGTGAGTATTGAACACAGGTGCACACTTCAGTGCGGGTGGTTTGCCAACCTTTTTTGTAAACCTCAGCTGTCTGCTTAATCTCACTAAGTTTGAGGGGGAAAAGATGCAAATCTGAATTGCTTGTTAACCTCATCTGCACAGGCATATTCATATTGTGCCTCTGTCTTATTTTTCATGTTTCTAGATAATAACCAGATACTGATTTGTTGGTAATCCAAGGTAGGACTGGATGCAGCCATATATGTGTGTTGATCAGTTAGTCACTCGTGGGAGGTTAGCTTGGCTGAGCTTAGTTTTTTGTAAATTTTATTGTATCTTAAATGAACGAGAAGTTGGAGACCAGATTATTTAAGCAGTAAGCAGAATGAGCCATTGCTAAGAATGATTATTTTTTTTAATTAATAAGCTGTTGTATTGGTGTAACTACTTGTATCATTCATTTTTCAACTCAAATAATGAAATGATCCAAGACCTGTGTGTGCTACATGAACACAGGACAGCCTGCTTCCCTTTGTTAGTCTGTGAGAGCATTTGTTGTCCCTGCCTATCTCTGCAGTGGTCTTTATTTAGTCAAATTATCTTGCAGTACTGGTAGTAATTTTCTGAATATTACAAAGTGACTGCTCTGAGCAACGAGAACAGATTCCAGATAGGAGGCATTTTTAATATAACCTTTGCTTTTATTGCAGTAGCTATTAGATGCTGTTTCTACTGTCAGCCACTGTACAAACAGAGCGAAAGATGTATGCTAGTAGAGTGTCTGCAGACTAGGTGGCTTGCCCTAATTGCAGTATCTCACTGTGCAAACTTTCCCACAGCTGTGCCAGCAAACGTTGCAGACCTGAGAAACATAGAAGTTCTCAACTTTTTCAACAACCAGATCGAGGAGCTGCCTACACAAATTAGCAGCCTTCAGAAGCTCAAACACCTGAATCTGGGGTGCGTATCTTAATATAAAAAAATTGCTGTAATAGATACTGTCAAACCTTGTCACAACTGAACCTGGAACAACTTCTCTTTTGCTAGTGGAGCTTCTTTTTGAAAGTGCTTGTGATGATAATGTGGCAATTATGGCTTCAGAGTGTTTAGCTAGTGTCCTGGATAATCAGATATTTAAAAGTGATCAAGTACTTACTCTGGGTAAACTGATAACTATTTAAAGGTACAGCAACTTACATTCATCTAATGCTGAAGTAAAACTTTAAAATTATTGAATTTTACTTCCCTAGCAAATGGTTGCTGTGTAAGAGCCAGGCTCTGTTTCTGGTTCTGCTTTGAAAAAAAAAAAAAAAACAAACCCAAAAAACCAACAAAATCCCCCAACGAACCAAATGCTAAATTTTCTTGTTAATTTAGGACTATAATGCCAGCATCCCATAACAAAATTTTAATTTCTATTAAACCTGTAAAAGAAGCAACGTATTTTTAAATGTAGTGTGCATTTAATTCCAAAAGGTAGTATTAACTGAATTTGAGCCAGAGGCTTTCCTGTTAAGTGTTCATCTACTGTATTCCAGTAGAGTTGGTGATACTTGCAGAAGGATTTCTTGAACTATTAGAAAATAAATGAAGCACAGAACCTTCTTAAAACTAACTCTGCATATTGAAGTGTAACTAGTCAGAAAAGCACTGGTAGGAGTAAGCTTTAGCTTTAAAGCCTTCTCATATAAAGAATGTTTGTAGTTTACGATTAAAATTTCTAACCACCTTTAACTGAGGATTTTTATGGTTTAAGTACCAGAAGATTTCTGCAGAGGCTCTGTATATCCTGCTTTAGATACTTTTGTAAAGTGCTGATCACTGAATGGCTCCTTGAGCTGTTGGACTGCTGGTAAATGTGAGCATGGGAAAAGCCCTTCCCAGATCTTTGTTCGCAAAGCCAAGCCATGATGATGAAATGTTTTCATAATGATCTGTCTTTCTTTGGTCACTTTAGATCTCTAGCGTGCCTTAATATCTGTTTGAATCTGTAATTGCTTTATAGAGCAAATACTAATTCATGGTCAGGATTCTATACATCACGAAGGTGAAATCCATGTTCTTGTAACGGCACTTAAGTGTTGCAGCGTATGGAGGGAGGAAGAAGTTAGACATTTTCCTTGGATTAAAGCAGTGACAAGTGTTCACGTGGTTCAAATATTGGTCTTCATTAATGACAAAAAAAGTAGTGCAAAAATCCAATTGGAGTTAAGACTTGCAGATACTTAAATATGGAACCACAGCTGCCACCTTCTCGTGTCGTGTCAAGTGCTCTTTCTTCTTAATCCTCTCCTTACCTATAATCTTTCAGGTGCAGAATTTACAGCCTAGCCTTAGCTCTTGGAAAATGGATCCTGCTTCATAGGTCCTTTGAGTCAGTGAAGAGAAAACTGTTCTGTCCTTGTAGTTTGCCAAGGTGCAGCTCAGAAACCCTCTTGTCATCTGCAGTGCATGTGTACACACAGGGCATTAAAACAGCCCTCTGGGAGAGAGCGGAAGCTTGAATAAGTGTACATTATTTGGGGATGATTTTGGTGCAAAAGGGTCAAGAGGTTTCTGTGGCACAAACTCAGTATTTGTACTTGTGCAGGGCTGAATGCAAACTGGGCAGGGACTTTCAGCTGTCTGTGCCTAAGGACATATATCATTCTGCCTGTGGTCAGTATGGAAAACGCTTTCTGTTCCTTGCTTACAAAAGGGAGGTTGTCAGGGCCGCATTTTCTTTTTACTAGTGAAAAAGGAGCTGCTGTCTTCAGTAGTGTTTAAAAAAATCTGTTTGATATCAATGACAAGTCTGTAGTAACAATAGTGGAGAATGCAACTCTGTGCTTTAGTAGCTGCTACTACAACAGCAGCATGTAGCAACTAGGTGCATGGCATGTCCCTGGTAGAACTTCCTATGGGGGATGAGGAGCAATTAGTTTTCATGTAGAATTTAGCAACAGAGAGCTGATCTGTGCAGGTTCTTGTTCTGGTGGGGCTGACTTATACTAACTTCACCTTTCCTTTACCCTTTTGTATCTGAGTCTGTAAAGGAAATGTGCATGTGTTTCCCCTGCCTTTGCCTACATGGATTTGTAGTCATCACTCTTAGTCTGGAGTTGCAGCTGCTCCTGTGTTTTGAATTCAGTGTCCAAAGAACTTTCAGAAGATGGTCTTCTTAACTGTATTACAGCTGTAATTCATAGTATTTATTACATAGTATAGCATAATGTTTGACAAACATTGCATGGGGGAGAGAAAGCCCTAGAGATTAGAGCTAAAAGTCTATTGGTTTTGGGTCCCCAACTTTGGAAGTACTCAACTTCAGTTTTCATAGGTTTTAGTGTTACATTATAGTTTATACACTCATTACATTTCCTTTTGACTTCAGTTGTGGCTATTGCTATTTATCGCTTTTTCATCAGGAGGAGAGTCAAATTCAGAATATGTTTAGAGAGAACATGTGAAGGGTCATGATTGTTTCCAGTTGTCACCTAAGAATAAAATTTGGTTCTTCAAAATAGCTTCCCGTACATGTTCTTCCTGAAGCGGCTTATCTTCTCTGCTCCTCTTTCAAACCCAGGTGACAACTGAAACAAGATCTGTACATGCAATCTATATGTTCGGTGTACGTGCAATAGGGACAGTATGAATAATAAGCTGGTGGGATTTTTCTGTTTATGTGATAAGCACTCAGAGCTCTAGCTCATACACGAACAGTGAGTTTCCATGAGTATAGTCTCTAGCTCCTTGCCTTTCTTTGTCATTGCAGCAGCTCTGGATCACCTTGTTCAAATCCTTTGAGGTCAGAGAAGAATTACTGTTGTCCATAGCTTGTCTGCTTCAGGTTATCACAAAAACCTTTTCCTTCAGTTAGTTTTGCCCATATTCTTCTGACTGTTGCTGGTGGGAACTGTTATGCTAAACCCTCTAAGACTGGCTGAATGAGCTACATTTAGACTAAGTCTCATCAGTCAGAGGATTGACATTTTACTTAACGCTCCATTTGCATCAGTAGTTATCTAGTGATACAAATTTGCTGTTCTTAAGGAGTCTGAGCAGCAATTATTCATGAATGTAAGTACTGTGCAGTTGAGGTGTTCCTCTTTGGAGAAGAAGTGTAGAACTATGGCGTAGAACTATGTGGTATGGCAGATGATCAAGATGGTGTTCAAAAGGGTAATTTGTAGTTTAGCTAGAAGACAGATCATCTACCAAGGACCAGTTTTCTTTGTGGCACACTGTTTAAGCTGAGCATAGCACTGTGACACCTCATTCCCTTGTGCATCATGTTTCATTTGTGGCTGTAGATTGACATAACAGAAGGGATCCTTTGCAAGTGCATAACTTTTGGGTGTATTTATGGGAGTGAGAGAGGAAAAACCTCTGCATCACAAGAGTCTTGCTCAATCCCTACTTTTCAAAACAAAAGGAACCTTGGTGTAGATTACATTTTTTAGAAATGAAATTCTTGTTGTCTGTATTATTCCTACTAGATAAGTGAATACTGATGTCCTGTTCTGTTTTTTCCTCTTTGCAGTATGAACAGGTTAAACACCTTACCAAGGGGATTTGGCTCTTTACCAGCTCTAGAGGTTCTTGACTTGACTTACAACAACTTAAATGAAAATTCTCTACCAGGAAACTTCTTCTATCTGAGTAAGAAACTTTTCTGAAAACTCTACAAATCTTTATGATATGGTGCTTTTCTTTCTGCAGTTGAAATTTATTTGATGGAGATCGAACTCCAACAGAATTTTTCTGATATTTATGTCTGTCTTTGAATATCCTTTGAATATCTCTACATAGCTCAGCAATATTAATCAGACACCTGACACCATTGGATAGTTAGTAATGGTATACTAGTTTCTTCTGAGTAATATTCTCTTGAGTCCTATACTCAGTTAAAACTTCATGGAAGCTTGCAAGCCTTGGGAAAGTAAGCTGTTTTGCAAGGCAACCGTTGTGTGTTAAGTCTGAAAACAGCAGTGTTTCTGATTGTTCATTACCAGCATGTGGATGTTGAAGTGTCTGGTATGTTAAATATGCTAAGGTTACAAAGCTTGGCACAGGAACGGTAGAGCTAAGCTGACCTTTGCACATGTTAAAAATACACACTCAGGGAGTTAAAATAAAGGTATTGTAATGCATACATGCAGAAGGGCTGCATTATGGTTGCCTAAGCAACTTGAATTCTGGCACTTTCTGGATTTCAGTGATTCTGCACCGTGCTGGTTTTTGCTGTGTACTGAAGTGGCATCAGGATCAGTGCATTTAGCAGGAAAAGTGACAGGCAAGGGGAGAGGAAGGAGTGCTGCTGTCTGAGAGTCGTGATTGTGACCTGGCAGAGGGAAACTTCTAAGTGAGGATTATTAAAAATGGTCACATTTAATGAAATGAAAACAGGAGGAGGAATAAACTGCATGAGACAAATGGGATCTCCTCTCTGGTGGAGAGGAGAGGTTTTGCTGACCACCTTCCTTCCTGCTGCACCCAACAGTTCTTTGTGAGTCTCCATTTTAATTTTTTTTTTTCTGAACTGTCATGTATGCTCATTTAATAATAGCAAGCTACATGGTTGTGCTGGGTCATCTCTCTTTCTGTGAATTTCATAGAGACTAGGCGTGGAAATTACAAATTATACAATTCTGGTCTTCCGTATTGCTCTCTTTTAAGGTCTCTTTCCCAGTGTTAGGCTGTGCTTTTGATAGTGCTTAACGAAGATGTGTATTTCTCCAGAAACCTCAGATGGTATTTTTGTTTGTTTAAGATGCAAATTGATGTAATAAATAAGAACTGGGGGTAATAACGAGCAATGACTGTATTCTGACAGCAGAACATTGAGACTATATGCCAGAACCTGACAGAGTCTACTACTGCAGAAATTGTTAATTGTGCCAGTCCTTTTGAATATAGATGTTTTCCTGAACTCACCAACGATACAATAAGCCAGTAAATCTAGATTTGACCCACTTGTTATTACTGTGAGCCCTGGGTGTGTCAAAAGCTTTTCACCAAGTCAGGATTATTAATCAAACCTGACTCCCATTTATTGATTAGATCTCAAATGGTTGGGTTATATGCCACCCTGTTTATATATTGCTATTTAATTTGCAGCCACCCTGCGTGCACTCTATCTAAGTGACAACGATTTTGAAATCCTGCCGCCAGATATTGGGAAGCTCACAAAGTTGCAGATAGTAAGTAATTTATCTAAATTCTTGGAAAATCAATTCACTTTTGCAACGCTTGTAGGAGTAGAATCTAGTCAATTTGGGGAGTAGTAGGGTATGTTTGCAGGAATAGACCACTACACCTGGAACTATTTCTTGTTTTACCAGCAGACACTTGTAAATAAATTGGAAGAATTGAGTATCCAGGAGAAAGGTGGAGGCAGAGGGAGCAGAGTTCTGTTTTAGGCTGCTTTATGGTGACTGAAAATTGTTCTGACTACTTTATATTCGCTCGTAGTTGAGTCTTAGAGACAATGACCTGATATCACTGCCTAAAGAAATTGGTGAACTGACTCAGCTTAAGGAACTTCATATCCAGGGAAATCGTCTTACTGTGCTGCCCCCAGAACTAGGTAAGATCATGGATGATAACTTATTTTTCTGAATTACAATGGTAATGATGCCTCCTTCCTCTGAAACAAAACTAGCTGTTAAACTCTAGGAAATGATTGTGCTTAAGTCATCATTGCTGCTTATATTTGCTTTCCCTGGAGAAACACATTTTCACTCCTCCTGAATATGCAGGAGGGGCCAGAAGATGATGTGTGTTTGGTTTAATTAGGTTTTTTACATTTTGCATTTTCCTTGTGTATTAGTACACCTGACTGCCAAGTCATATGTAGCATCTCACTTTATATAACGTACTACAAGTACTGGGTCTTCAAAGCTATTCTTGTTCTGGCTGGGTTCAGAGAACACTGGAGCAGACAGAATTATATTAAGCAAAAATGACAACAGTGTAAGTGGCTTTTTTGTAACCGTTCCTATAAAAATGGAATTTTGTTCAACTAAGGTACAATAAAGCTGAATTAGAGCAATTTTTTGTTTCTCTATTTCAGTAGCCTACCTTTCTTAGCGAATTGACAGCTCTTTCACTTAAAGCAGTAGAATTGGTTGATGCATTTAGAATTTGTGATATTGGCCATTTAAATATGATTCCAAGTGGCTTCTTTCAACCTATAAGGTAGAATTTTTCTTTGAAACTGTAGTGTTGGTTTTGCCAAATTTATATATGGCAGTATTCCATTTTATGTGAGGGGCATTAACTTCTACTGAAGTTGGGCATGTTTGCCCAAAGCCAGAATTTGGTTTCAGATCATTTTAAAGATTGTCATAAAATATTTTTGGGAATAATGTGGCCGCATCAATTACTTATTGGCGAAACACCTGTTAACACAAGGTTTATTCTCTCCTTCACGTTATTGTGGACTTCTAATATGGACTTCTGTGTGGACTCTTTGTTTCTACTAATACCTTCCAAATAATAGTTCCCCGAATTCAGAAGGATAGTGACTGAAGTTAGTACGATAAAGCAAAATTAGTTGTAGTAAGAACTTGCTTTATCCCATTAGAGAATGAGGCATAAATCTGACAATCTGCAATGTATGCAAAGGAAAGTGTCTGCTTTTTTTCTATCAGGTGAGATGTTTGTCTTGACTCTACCCACCATGGGTTCTTTGCCTTTATCGATCTAGGTGACTATATGATGCTGAGTAATTTATTATTAATTTTATTTTCTCACCACTGGTAGTTGAAAGTTGCTCTCATTTCCTTAATTTCAGATGTTTACTCCTTGACATGGGTATACTTTCTTTAGCTTTTTGTTAGTCTTATTTATAAAGTGTCTTTTGACAGCAATAACATTTCAGAAACATGTAGTATCTTTAAATGTACTTTAAATATAGCTTTGTTTTTTTCCAGAAATTGAAGTTAATGCTGCACTGAATCTAACCACCTTCTATGGCTAATTAAATGTTCTAAATATGTTGCTGCCTTACAAGCATAATCACAAATTCACTTTAAATGGTTTTACTATCATTGTCCAAACCAAATGGAAACATTTAAAACAAAATTCTTGATGTTTATTCTGCACTATCCTGCAAAACTCAGGATGGCCATGGGAAACGCATCTACTTATAGTTGACATTTGTTTGTGTTATAGAACACTATCATAATCTGGTAGAAAAAGAACTTGTAATTTTGCTCCACTTGATCACGATGAGGTGCATTGCTATCCTATAAATTATGGTTTTCTCTTCATGTATTGATTTACCAATGTTTCATTTTATGGTCTTACCCAAGATCCTCATTCATGATCAGTTGGTGTAATTTCTATGGAAGTCTATACCATGCATAGCACTAGAACTGTCTCAAATATTTAAAATAACGTAGATTTTTGGGGCATATTTCCAGAGAACGTTACACTGAAGTCTAGATTTGTAACTTGTGCAACTCGCAAGCATATTTACTGTGCAAAGCAATGTTCTTGGTTTTTTATTTAATATCTACACAGACATGCAGGGGATGGATTTTAGTAAATGGAGCACCAGGCTGGGCTTTGGAGGGCTTGTTTGAGATCAAGTAGGAGCAGGCCACAGGCAAGGACTAATCTGCTGAATTTTTAGAAAAAGTCACTTCATCTCTGCAGCTCTGTTTTCCTTTCTGCAAACTCGGGCAATTTATAGAAGCAAACATTTGCAGACAGTTTTAAAATCTGCCGGTGAAAGGTGGTATGTGAGCGTTACGCCCTAATGAATGGATTGCTAATTCCATAGTCACCATCTGAGGGGAAAAACAGTGTTATCTGCTTTGAGTTCTTCCTTCTAAATTTTTAAAATTGAATTATAATGTAAGGAGTACTATCCAAATACTTTGTGTGGTGCATGTTGGATAAATAGCTTTTCAATGAGCAGGTCCTGTTTGCATTAATTGGAGGTACTGCTGTTCCATTTAAAGTAAACAATCTTTCCTCTCTCATTATCGTTTCCATAATTAAAGGTGCTGAAGGCTTTAGACTGGCTTAGTTTCAGCACTAGTGGACAACAATGAGTCAATAGATGATCATTTATCAGGAAGGTGGGCGCAATATATGCACCAGAATAAAACAGTATGTTTGAATGAAGAGAAGGGGAGAGGAGTACGTTAAACTGTGTTTTAAAGGTAATGGAAATAAGTATAGAAGGCAGTGCGGAGAGTAGTGTGTGAGAAAAGGCCACAGATGCACACTGGGATCACAATTCTTGGAATGGAGAGAGATGCAAATAAATAAAACCCTACAATCTGTTCTTAATTTCATCTAATGTGATTGAATGTAGCACGATGCCAGTAAGAGGGCTGAGGGAGATCAGTGTTATCCTCCTCTGTGTTTAGTGGAGAATACCTGTCACTAATTTAAGGAAAATATTTTTGCTCATAGGAGGAGGAAAAGAGGGATCTAGAAGAGTGCATTGGTGCTTTGGGCAAGGGTGCTTCTCTGTGAATTCAGTACGTGTGAGTGATGAACGCAGGAAATGGCCGGGAGTGGGTGGGTGGAATTTGCAGCTTGTTTTTATCATCTGTCTCTCAAAAACCCGTTCATGAGGAATGGTGGTGGGCAGTCATATATAAACTTTAAAGAAGCGCTGGCATTTTTTTGCCTAGCATTTAAAAGGTTATGTGCTGCATTGTGAGACAAATAAATCATGATTCACTGCAACAACAGAGTTGCAGTCAGTTATATAAATTGCCAAGGAAGCACTAAATCTGTCACTTTGTGTATTCTAACCATTTAACAATTGGAGCGGTGTTGGGAAAGAAAGCTGAGTAGAAACAATGACCATGTAAAGTGGCAGATGCAATTAGTAAGATCAATGATGGTGTTTTAAGTATGGTCATGTGCCACGTAAAAGATTTTCTTAGAGTCAGGGGCGTAAGAGTACTATGCAGTGCAGAATACTCACAAGATTGTAGCTAAATGTAAATAGCCACCCAGAGAATGCAACTAGCTTATCCATGGGTTTGTGGTTTTGATGTGAAAACAAATGCCATGATTTTTAAAAACGCACGTTCTAATGTTGAGTGTGTTCGTTATCCTGCCACCAGCACGCACACTCTGTGCAGGCACGCACAGAGTTCTCTCGTGTTTATGCATGCGGGAAGAACAGTGATTTCCAAGGATGAGTTTTTAATTACCATCCTCTTTTTCCAAAACTGAATGTAGGCATCAATGGCTCTTAAGTATGCTATTCAATACCATTCTAGTTTATCAGATAATTTCCTCAAGTTAAAGGAGACACTATCAAAGCTGAAGTTGGGTATGAATTTGAAAAGTGGAAAATGCAAGCTTTTTTTTAAAAAAAGAAAAACCTTAATGGGGTAAGTAGCCATGCTCCTTTTTGAGGAGGGTGAAGCATTCTGTAAATTACATCTATATGCTAAGTGATTCTTTCATTTTTTAGTTTTGAACAGCTGTGGATACAAGATTGGCTTTAAATAGAAAGACATTTGAAAACCTGGGCTTTTGAAATGTGTCTAGAATTTGTGAATGAATATTATATTATGCAAAGTAGTTGCTGCAGTTATTTGTTCAACTTAATGTTAATCGAAATAGCGGTTTACTTAGGTAATTATAACAGGCGTGTGCAAACATGGGAATCACTTATTTCACAAAAGGTATTTCTTTTCTAAATATACTTGATGTAAACGCCAAACTTTTCTTATTGCAGTATAAACTTGTCACTGCACCCTGCCTGTGTCACAGCGCAACACTGCTTGCACCTGCAAATACAGGTCTGTGGTGCTTGTTGGAAGCCTGAACATCCTGGGGCTCTTTGGACACCAGCTCTGAGTGCTGGAACAACTAACTGATAACTAACAATTTTTTAAAAATTACCTGTTTCTACTTTTGGAGCAAAGGCATATGTGATGTAAGAAAGTAGAGAGCTTTACTAAACTTCCCAGAGGATAAACAAAGTAACTTGTTTTCTAGGACTACTGATGTAGCAGTTGTTAGTTAAGGAATAACAGAAAAATGTACATAACAAAATAGGTCACGGACAGATTATTTATGTAAGAAAAACATCTCTGAAGATTTGTGAATATTCTAATTGTGTTTCTCATTTTAGGCTTATTTTAAGTTAGATGAAACCACCACCAAACCCCACCACTTTTTATGTAGTCTGAAACACACTGATTCTATGGAGTACTCAATGGGAATTAAGGTGTATGGGAAGAGATGACAACTCTGCAGTTTCATTATACACAGAAAGATGTTTTCTGCAGCTGATAATTTAGATTTATACCACAGGCATTCATTTCCTCATGCTGCTGTAAATCTTGCCAAATTTTGCAAGATTCAGATTTGATTTTTACATTAGTTTTTAAAACATGCATGTCCTACTGTCACTTCTCAGATGACTACAGTGTGTCTGTAGTCTTTCCTAATGTTGACTGTACTCTGATTATAAGTACCACCAGCATAATAATGATGTTTCTGTCAGCAAATATTTCATCTGTTCTGTCGGAGCTGTGGTAGGTAAGAGTACCATAATTAGAGCCGACCTGAGCAAATGTTATATTTGTTGTTAAATCAGGTTCATTTTACATGTTTCCTAGTACTTTAAAGTTGTTTCACTCTTCTGAGTACTTGGCAACCTGTGTTTGAATGGAAGTTTCAAAGGTGCAGGGCAAAAGCAATAGAGTGAATCCTTTTTGAACCTATATCTTTAAATTAGCTAGGTTTTTGGTCTGGTAGGGACCCTTCAAAGAGAGAATGCTCTGTTGAATTCCCATGTAATTGAGAATCCCAGGGGATTCTCTGAGGTTGGAAAAAATGTGCAATATATTTCAAAATAAATTGGGATGCTGATCCTCTAAGCCTGTAATACTTCCTGAGCCATTAAAACGTCTTCGATGTTAAAACACTTTGACATCACGTTAATGCCCTTTGTTTCAAAAACTGGCTGCTGCGTAGTGTGTTTCTTGGGTTTCTTCACTGGGAACACTTAGCAGGGACCACTGATTTGCCCCTCAAGATCCTGGTCAGCACCAGACATTTGTTACATGGAGTAGTGAGGGAAATGGTAGTTTCAGCACAATGTGTCACCTTCCAAAGAAAAGTCAGTGAAACCTAGCAGTGCCTGTAGGTCTTCTAGTAAAATGTCTCTCTCTTACGTTAGTAATGTAGGAGAAATTAAGTTAGTCAACTTGTAAGTGATTCGAAATAATTTTAGGAAGAATATAGGAAACATTTTGATTTTTGTGAAAGTGTTGTTTCTTCTGCCATCCCCCTTAGCTACTCACATGATGGCATGAGCTGTTCTTGATACCTAAGAACTGCATGTAGTAGAGATTGGCTGTTGGAACAGGGATTTTTTTAGGAAACATTTTGATTTTTGTGAAAGTGTTGTTTCTTCTGCCATCCCCCTTAGCTACTCACATGATGGCATGAGCTGTTCTTGATACCTAAGAACTGCATGTAGTAGAGATTGGCTGTTGAAACAGTGATTTTTGTGGAAGTACAAGCCATTAGCAGAGTGTTATTTGGCTAGAAGTGCCTTATGTGCTGCATGGAATAGGTTCCTGTTTTGTGGCTTTCATCTGTGAATGTTGGTATTACTTACCCTTTATACTAGTTGTTCTGCTAAGCTCAGGTTTGTTGTGTGGAGTGATGGTAGAAGACTTGTTCGCAGAGAGTTAACCACTCCTGTCACCTGAATATGGAAGAGTCAGTTTGCCCAGCCAGGTTAGGTCTATAGTCTGTCTGTACTTAATACTTGAAGTGGTTTAAGGGAAAAGTTCAGCATTTTATCCATTCTGTTGTCTTTCCCAGGCTTCATCTTCAGTCCTGACACATTCTGGAGTGTAAGTCTCCTCATGCTAGATCCTCCACCACGCACCACCCCCCCCCATTACTCTTTGGTGTAACAATTCTGGCTGAGCTTTGCTGTGATGCTGAAATTTCATATAAATATCTCAGTGTTAAATTAACTTTGTTTTAAATTTCCCTCTAAGAAAGGTTGAGGTGGGAGAGTGCTGAAGAGTAGCATCCTCTTCCCATAGAATTGTAGTGGTGGTAGCTGAGGCAGGACCAGTTTGCCCTTTGTCACTTCACCTTTATGTCAAGGATAAAGAATTCAAGGTATAGTTGATCGGGTTTTATGTCTTTTATTTCAGCTGTGGACCTTTCGCTGAGAGTTGAAGCAAATGGAGTAGCTATTCTGGGATCACACAAACTAGTCAGTCTTTATTTAACCTATCAAAGGGAAGAGTGAGAGAAGACTTAGCTGCCAATCCTCACTAACTCCATTAGAAGAAAGTGCATAGGTCATCTTTCAGCCTTGTAGATGGGCAGAAGAAGCATCAGTGTTTGAGAACTAAGGCAGCTCAATTCGTTACTGAAATAATGTGTTTTAGCAAGGATGAACCATTTGAGCAAGACGCCACTGGCAGAGTCTCCATCTCCTGATGGTTTTTCAGACCAGATGTTTTTCTGTTTGTAATGTCTTTGTTACTTTTTAATTACTGAGCTGACAGAGATCTGTTGTTTAGACGTATTCAAGCGAACATTCAAGTTGGGAACTCATTTACATCTAAGAAGTTGTTAGAATAACGCGTGATGTTACAATTATTTTCTGTGCCTGAAAATAACTGTAGAACTGAGGACAGGCTTAGGTTTCAGTATTTGGCTTTCAGATTGCTTGTTCAGCCTCTCTTATCCTGGGGTTTCCTGTCTGACACTCACAGGTGAGGCTGCAGATGTTCCTGTCTGTGTGGTCAGGAAAGCAGTCAGAGGAAGACTTCCGTCCTGCTTCGGTCTGATGGGTGCTCTGGAGTATCTCTTTGGTTTATTCATATGTACCGAATCTGACTTGTTATTCAATTTTTTTTACCCTGTTACATAAAAAACCTACAAATGCTGCTTTGGAGTTCTCTGAAGTGCTGGTGACTCAAGTGATACTGGTAGATACTCTCCAGTATAAGAATGTAGCAGCGAGAGGACAAGTGAGTTGTTGGATTGATCTTTTGGAAGCATCTCATTCTAGCTTTAGATTTACTAGTTGTTTTCTTCTAGTGCATAGGAACTTGTAAGTAATATATATTTTCAACATATGCTATGGTGCTGTAGATTTATCGTACTAAATATTTCTGTGAATATTTCTGCTGGTGTCAAAAAGATTGAGCCGCCCTTCACTTATGTAGAAGTTTTTGCTCTTTGTCTTCCTGTTTCTTTAAAACTGCTGTTTAAATCTACTATCTGATTTTACTAATCCTTAAAAAGTGATAGAGTTCTTCAGAGCAGAGCTGATCTTGTTTATAGGAGTGGTATGAGTTAATGATGCACAGCTTACTTGTGCTTAAGATTGGTATAAAACAATTTGCTTTTGATAACACTTTGTGGCATAGAAATCAGTATATATTTTCATTTTTACATAGTTCTTAAAGTCATAATTCACAATTAATTGCTTTCGTGTAATTTTTACAATATGATAGTAATGATATTTCTTCCACCCCCATGCTTAAACTGATCTCTCTCTCTACAGAGACAAAGCACATGCCTCAAAAGTAATAAAAATTGTAAGCCCTATAGTGTAAAGCAAATCTAAAACAACCCAGGACAGATATATTTTTACATATAACCTAAGTTTAAATTTAGTGTAGTGGGTTGAACCCTTACTTAGTGTTTAATAAAACAGGATTCAAAGGTATTTATATCTAAATAAAGAAATAAAACCAATTTCATTCCTCTTGCCCTTATGTACGACAGTGAGAGAGTAAGACCTTTGTGTTGTAAAGGGAAAAGAACATTTACATTGCAATCTTAAGAGGAATTGCTAAAAGGGATGTGTTACAGCCTGAGGACACTCATTGAGGTCAGTGCAGAGTGTAGGCTGGAAGGTGAGTCAGGGTATCAACAGGACACACTGTGAAACTCAACAGTTCATGGGCTAAAATTATTTCCATTGATTTTAATGAAGCTCCACTAGGGATGATTTTAAACCATTACAAAGAAGAGTTGATCTGGCATTTTACAGCTAGGATCATGTTTCTTATGCTGAATGCCAATGTTCACTTCTCAAATGTCAGAGTTGTTTAATTACTTTATTTCACCTTTTAATTTTTGAAGGTATTTAAAGTGTTGCCAAGGGGCGTTTGAGTGAAAAGGACAAGTCAGGTTTGTGTTCAGTCTGTTTTCTTTCGCTTGTGTAGGAGTAATGCCTATGTACAGTAGCCATACCTTACTATACCTTAACGATACATAAATTGGGTAAATATTACATACTCTGTATATCACATGATACAGGAAGATGAGGTTGCATGTAAGAGGTGCTTGCCGATCTAATGGACAGGAGGAGCCTGGGAAGTCTGGACTCACCCTTAGTCAAAGTGATAGGTAGTGTTGTTACTGGCTGTAACACTTTCTGCAAACACAGCTGTGGGAGGCAGCATTTTACTTGCTTTTATGAGCTCTTTTCTGACCTTTGCAGGCAGTTGAGCAAAATACGAATGTTCACACAAACCACTTTTTATTTCAACAGCACTGAAGGAAAATAATTGGAAACATTAACTATCATGTTTTAGATCAGATGCAGGATAGATTTATGGAGTGAGGTTCAGGGAAATTGTACCTTGTACCTTACCACACTGATGAAGTGTGCTCATTGTCATGAGATGCCCCTTTTGTCCACCCATGCCTGTGGGAGCTCTGAATTTAAGCAGTGGTAGATGGTATTTATAGTCATGGATGGCATAAATTAGAATACATTAAAATTAAAAGTATGCATACTTAAGTTTTGTCCTTTGTTTTTCAGGAGTTTGTTTAGGTGTAGATCTATGTACTGTAGCTTCCAGGTGTCAGCTAACAAAAGATTTGTGCAGCAGATAGGTATCAGGTCTGCCCAGTTTATAAGTCAGGCATAGAAACAGTTTGTTTTTAAGGTGAGCTAAACACAGAAGTTTAGTCACACTGATCCAATCAAACTTAATGGTTGGGGATCATCTTTAGATACAATGAGTGCTGAGACAGGAAAAAAAAAAAGATGCTAAGATCAGGTATTTCTAAGACTACACAGCTGGCTCCTTTTAGAAGGCTTTTGGTCATCCTGTGCAGATCACCCACAGCAGTCAGCTGTTAGACCTTCGTCTTTGCTGTTCTCTTTTCAGTATCTGCTCCCTGGTAGCAGCATATGTCCACTTCACATTCATTCTACTTGGAAACCTGTCTGTTCAAAGTAGAAAGCTTGAAAATGTGTCCTTCTGGCTTAGAAATCAGAAGATTCTTGAAGCATGTTAGGCCTGAGTTCTGGGATATATAGTTTTGATAGAATAATTTTACAAGTGCTTAAAAAACCATTTCTGTGATGTAGGAAAGGGGACTAGTCTTAGGGGTAGTCTTCTCTTCCTCTCTTAGCAGAGGCATGTGACTGTAATGTTTTTCAGTGGAGTTGATCTCTTTCAGTATGGCAAAATAACAAGGATCTTAAATCTATTATGAAGAAACAACAATTTTAGTCTACTAGTTATACCAAATTTTAGAGATGATGAACAAATATTTTTCTAATAGGCTGATGGTGCGTGTGAAGAACAGACTAGTAATGACCAATGCAATCTTCAACCCTAGTATATCTTCCAGTTGAATCTTCAGCACTGGATTTTAACTAGAGGCAGTTTTGTGTTTTGCTTACTAAAAATATCCAAGGGATTTGATGTGATCTGTGTAGCGGAACAGTGTGTAGATTTCCTAAAGGCATGGGGATAGTGTTCTGCTGATGCTGCTGTTCAGACAATATTCATAAAGGCGCATCTGCCATGGCTC
>NW_010424315.1:39907-44199 GCF_000710305.1 Buceros rhinoceros silvestris
CTTTCCCTGGCCCGTGGCTCTACTGCTGCAGGGATGGAATAACAGCTTTTCTTAGCACAGTGCTGCTGTAAAAAAAACCTTCTAGGCAAGGAGACTGTTGGTGAGGGCACAGGGACACACCTGTAAGGTGTCCAGTTGCACAACACTCCCGCAGTGAGCCTGATACCAGAGCCATTGCTTCAGGCAGATTTGATAATCGCTCTGTGCTGCTGGGTTTGTCTTGGTGCACTGGGGCAGAAGGGTTCATGCAGGGCTCCTGTGTGTTTGATGACCTCAGCCTGTACTGTTTCTGAGATGTTACCGAGACTTTGGCCTCCAGCTTGGAACTCCTGGATGTCCTGTGGCCGAGGCAGAATTAGGTAAGCTCTCAATTCACACGCGGCTTAACTGTAAGAGCAGAACAGACACCAGGATACAGTTACAAGCAACAAGTGGTTATGGAAGAGTGACATGTTTTCATCCCGTCCATTTTAATTATACGGCTGCTTTGTTCTCAAGTGGCTTGCCTTATGGCAGGAGTGTTAGACTTTGTTTCCTCCCAAGTGCTGATAAGGTGGGGCAGGCTCTCCATGACTTCTTACCCTGCTTAATTTTTTGCTCATTTTTTTGACCTTCATTTGCAGGTGGAAATTTCGGTATTGAACAGAGAGAAATTTAAGGCATCTGTGCCCAGTCCTTGCTTTCTGTGAGGCAGCCCTCCTTCACTCGCCTGTGGAGTAGCTATGAGGACAGACGAGGTGTTCTTTTTCACACTACAACACTTCATCAAATTCTTCAGTTAAAATCCCCGGCTGAGAGGTGGCAGCTGACCTCTTGCTCCAGCTATAGGCAGGTGGTGGGATGGGCTGCCAGGCCAGCTGCTGGCAGGAGGGCATGCAGAAGGGTATCCTGGGCAGGCTGTGTTTCAGTGTGGATTATAGATTTCTGGGTGCCCCAGTTTTCTCAGTAATTAGGTTAATTTTACCATAGGACCTCTGTCTGCCTCTTCCCTCTGAAGGTACAAAGTAATAGCTGTACCTGTCTCCAGTGTGTTTTGGGGAAGACCAGAAGACAGAGGGAAAAGAAGTTATTACTTTGGCATGGGGACCTACGGTTCATTTTGCTTGAGCTGTCCTCTTTTTGCTGTAAGATTTCTTTGGCTTTGGTAGAATAGGATTTATTACAATTAATTACGTTTAAATGGGACAGGTGTTGTTTGGAATGGAAGTGGGCACATGGTGCTCTGGTGATGAAAACATATGGCAGCGTTCCCTGGGCAGTAAATTTCTTTTTACAGCTTGGTAGGAGAGGATACAGCTGAGACCCTGGCTATTGAGATTTTGGGAATGTGTGATTTATTCCTGTAAGCAGCCTTGAATTTGACCCATCATGGGGCTAAGCTTGCCTCCCCAAATTTAACCGTTTTTATTAGTTGTACACAAACAGATAATTCTTCCTTGACGTAATACTTGCAAGTCTGTGCTTACAAGTGAGTGTAACTGTAAGCATTGGTAGTTTTGGAGTGCAAGGTATGTGGTCTTTTGCAGGTAATAAAATGGAAAATCCAATTTGCAATTGTAAAGCAATACCCTGAGTGATACATGATTTGCATGGCGGCCCTGGTCAGAGGGTTGTGGCTCATCAGTGCTAGCTTGCTTTCCCAGTGGCCTGGGCTTGAAAACTGAATAGCGAGCAGCATGAGCCTGTGCCTTGAGCCAGCCAGCATGGGTTTAGTCACACCAGTTTCTAGCTTATTAGGGCCTCTTTGTCACAGTACTTAATCCTGCTTCCTGATCCTTGTTAGAATGGGGCTGCTGAGTCCCTTAATAAAGGAGAAGAGTATGAGACTGCTAACAAGGTGCACTGAAGCGTGAGGCAGTGAGGGCAATTGCCGCCTGACTGACAGAGGGGTGACATGCTCCCTGCCTGTTGTTCTTTCAAAAACACGGGCCTGAGACAGCTGACAGATCAGCTTGCTAAGGTAATGGGAACTTGTTGATAGGCTGATATGAGATGCATGACATCTTTTCTCATGGTATAATGGTTTGTCTTTTCTCTAATTGTGTTAACCCTTTTTGCGGAGAGAGACGCATCAAGGATTAGCTGTAATGTAGAACATGCGGCCAAAATGGCCAGCAAGCACATGGCTTACACCAGTGTGTTTTAATTCTGAAAAGCTAGCACATCAGGTTGATTTCAGATTTCTCTGACAGCTTGGCTCAGTCTTCAAAACCTTGTAATGCTTTTGCTTTCTTCCCTGTAGTTAAAGATTATTTCATTTTTTTTGATTTGTGGGAGGAGGGTAGGCCTCTCTTATTCGTAAAAGTCACGAAGACAGATGTAAGATGTGGTACAGTATGTTTTAAAGAACACAGTGAAGTATTTTAATGGCTAAATGTCCTGGAATTCAGCCTATTGTATCCATAGTCATGAGGATTTTCAGCAGAGCATGTGCTGTTTTGGTTTTGAATAGTAAACATTTACAAAACGAATGAACAAAAAAAACCCCAAGCAACACCCTAATAGGTCTCTCAAGTCTTCCTGTCAACAGAATAGGTAAAACTGGCATGTTGCAAGAATGAGGCAGTTTGTTTGTTTTTCTCAGCACAGAAAACTATAACCACAGATCAGTGGTAGGATTTGGGTACAAACAGCACATTGGGCACTGGGAAGGTGAAAAGCCTATTGGGTATCGCTTGTTGACATTATGCTTGGAGCAGTGATTGAGAAACGCTTAGCAATGCTAAGCTTCAGCAGAGCAAACTCCTACCACAACGACATTCTCCTTTCATTCCTGCAAGCCATGGTGGAGAGCGCCCAACACCTATGCACTGTTGAGCCCTGCTTAAAACAAATTTGGTGAATTAATATTATATGCAGTGGACAGAGTTGTGCAGTGTGTGGGAGCACTGTGAAATGAATACGGTGGAACTGCATACATCATGGTGGGAACTGCTGTGTCCTCCCTTTTCTCTCCACTAAGACTGAAATACTTGCTTTTGTTGTGGTTGTACTCTCTGAAATGAATTGAAAAGTTTTATATTCACAGCAACATTTTTTCCAAATTTTTCGTATTTCAATTTTTTCACATGCTGTTTTGTTTAATCCATTTCAGGTAATTTGGATTTGACTGGTCAAAAACAAGTCTTCAAAGCAGAGAACAATCCTTGGGTTACTCCTATTGCTGACCAGTTCCAGCTGGGAGTATCTCATGTTTTTGAATACATTCGTTCGGAAACATATAAATAGTGAGTATTCACTTCTGTACTGTAGCTGTGTTGGCTTTTTTCCTGTAGTGTTTTGTGAAGTGTTATCTGCCATAGCCTTCTTTCGTAATCCGTGCGGCAGCTTGGTGTTCAGGGCAAATACCCAAACCTGTACACTTATATTAAAGAATTTTGCTGGCAAGAAAGTAAAGAAATGTGATTTAGACATGTTAGGAAGCTCAAAAACTGTTCAATTCTGTCCGGCCGTTGTTGTTCATTTCTAAAAGCTATTGAGTAACGTAAGTCATGTAAAAGCCTTTGACAAGTACTAATTTTAAGTGTGTGCATTAAGGTTTTATAGATTGAAGCAGGTATTTGCTACTGTTTTTTGGATTCATGTTGTTACGTTTTGAAAGAGGTGTCCAGAATTCAATCCTGTTCTGATCCTGACTGGTTTACAAAATACTAGTAGATAGTAGTACTTTCTTAAACACTGTAACTGGAACAAAAATAAACTTCATGCTGGGACTTCTCCATTTTAATTCAAAATTCTGTATACAAATTCTAAGCATTTGTTTGGAAATAATGTCTTTAATCATTTACTGAATTGAAATATTTTTTGCCAATAAAGTAAAACTTTAGATGGGAAGTTATTTTTGTCTGACAACCTTGATGTTGTCTTCCTAGAAGCAATAGGTAGTGTAACACATAGTACAGCCTCTAGGTTGGAAAGGTACTGTATTTCCCCTTTAATTTAAAAATATACTGTGATAATTTAGAAGCATTTCTGACAATTTGTTTATATGCCAGCTGTCTGAACTCAGTTACCAAAGGAGAGTATTCACAAGAGAAGGTTTTGGGATTCCAGTTAAGTAATTAGATATAAGTTTCTATGTGAAACTAAACGATCCAGCATCAGCTTTTGTAGGCTGTTTTTCATTTACAGAATTTAAGTGAAAAGGATCACAGATGGAAGAGTGGTTACAAAAACAGAAGTGTCAGAAGTGTCTTGATATTTATGCTGTGATACGTGTTCTCAAGATAGATTTATTCATAGATATAAGTAGGTTGCAATACCCCTCTTCCAGTAGTACTCTGTACTACAAA